>NW_006921895.1:2117187-2127887 GCF_000298275.1 Orycteropus afer afer
CCAGCCGTCTGGTTAGCAGGCAAGTGTCTTAGCCACTATGCTACCAGAGCTCCCCCAATATCTATTATAGCGAAACAAAATTCAAGATCTTACATTAAAAAAAGGAAAAAGAAAACATGTTTACACAGCTTTTACCAGATGTCTCAGGAGTATGTGAAAACTCATCTGGGTACCAGAACATCATTTCCCCAAACCAACTCCTTAAAAAAGTATGTGAGATGGGAAACTTTAGATATGGCCAACTCCAAACCTCTTCAAGCAATTCTCTTTGTCACATCTTGGTCATGAAGAAATGTTTCTTGGGCCTACTTTACAAAAGACACTTGTGCCAAGATTCCCTTCCTGAGAGTGTATTTCTTTTACATCTTCCCTCTATAAGGGAAGTTACTTCTTAGTTTTTATGGCTTCTAGCAATTAACACAGCCTGATGATAAAAGCTTATAAGGGGTTTGTTAAACACAGAAGGGCAAACGAGATTCCCAGGTGGGTAGAACCATATAGTTCAGCAAGAACTGAGTTAAATTCAATCATTCAGTTTTGGTCAAAAGGCTTTATGAATTTCTCCTTTACATTGGGAAGATGCCAATGTAAGTTCACTATATTTATCTTTGACTTCTCTATTCACCACATAAATTAAATCCTGAAAGTCTACCTTCAATCAAAAGTGAGATGGATTTTGGGGTCCCTCAACTTGGCCTCCAGGGAACATTCTTCTCCTCAAAGTTACTGACTTACAGATTTTGATAAATTCTGAGATAGATGATGACAATGTCTCAGGTCATGACTGAAAATCTATTTTCACTCTCTGCAGAAAAGTTTCACTGTCTCCTATCACAGATACAGATGTTATGGGTAAATACTCTTACTTCCTGGTTTCAAGGGGATTCACATCAAGATTTAGGTGGCATTGTCTTTTTGAGATTAACAACTTAATGCAACACAAGTAAGGTCTCTGGTAGCATAGTGCCTAAGGCACTTGACTGCTCACCAGAAGGCTGGCAGTTCAAACCCACCAGCCACTCCTCAGAAGGAAGGTTGGGCAATCCTACTTCTGTAATGATACTGCCTCAGAAACCCAAGGAGGGGTCGCTATGAGTCGGGGCCGACTCGACGGCAAACAACAGCAACAACAACAACAGTCGACCTCAGAATGAGAACAGTATTTCAGCCAGCTCTCAGATTGTCATTTTGACCACTCTACATTACCCAATCCAGTAATATATCCTGCCTTTATATTGTTTAATGAAGAAATATATAACCTGAAACCTTGTCCACATATCCAATTTTCAATTTAACAGTTAGATCTTAAGATTTCTAATTATTTTGACTCTGTGTATTAATAACATTAAAATACCAAGAGAAATGGCCTGTGTGCATTGATAAAATATTTAAGATCCATTTAGACACTGATGACATTAATGAGAAATATTACATTTTCAAAATCATTAGGCCATAAAAATTCTATTCAGCGCATTTGTTCTCATCTTTGACTAATTTTCAATTTGAAGAAGAGAAAATGTGGAACTTTCCTAGAGGAGCTCACCCCAGCGCCAATCATTTTCACTCTTGCTCACTGTACTCCACCCTACTGTGATTTTATTGTTTCTTAAACACATTTAGAATATGCTTGCTTCACAGCCCTTGGCCCAAGCTTCTTTCTGCCAGTATATCCTTTTGATTTGCTCTCTTTTTACAACTTCTTTTCTTCTGCAAAGAGCTTTTAGTTTAGTAGGAGATACTGTATGTGATTTAGTATTAGTAACAATTAATGTAATGCTTGCTACCTTGTTTTGAGTTGACCAAAAGCAGAACTTGAGACAATTATTTACATTTATTCGGGAAGAGACATCAGAAAACATCAGTAGGAAAGTGACAGGGAAAGGAAGGGAAAGTGATAGGGAAGAGAAGACAGTCAACAAAAGGTATGTTATGAAGTCAGTTACCACTGGATCTCACCTTGAAAATTGGACACTCAACACCCCTCACACACACCCAATGACACAGAAGCCAAGGTCTTTATTCACAACTCTCAGCCCTTATGGTCATAGAGCAGCCTCTGGAAGCCAGAGAGCTGCAGACAGAGATGAGTAGCTGCTGACACAGAATTCAGGCCATGGGCAAGAAAATGATGAGTGTCACATGGACAAGGTACTGCCAGCATCTGCCAGCGACCAATGGGAACCGTTTTTAAAAGTATTGTGTGACTGTGTGAGTTTAAAGAAGCAACAAATATTTGTTTTTGCTAAGTGTTTTAGTCAGGGGTCTCTAGATAAACAGGACCAATAGAAGATACATAAAGAAAGAGACAGATTGTTATATTTTAAGGAATTGCTCCACACAATTGCCTCACATGATTGCGGGGCCTGCAAGTACAAAATCTATAGGGCATGCAGCAGGATACACACTCCAGCAGGATATTTATGTTACACTCTTGAGGAAGAATTCCTTCTTCTTTGGGAAACCTCAATTTTTTTGTTCTTAAGGCATTCAATTGATTGAATGAAGCCCATTCACATTATTGAGGGTAAATATCCTTACTTAAAGTCAACTGATTGAACATGTAAATCCTATCTGCAAAATACCTTCACAACAACATTGCGACCAAACACTAGCTGAGTCACCACATAAGATTAACCATCACGGTAGGAAAATCAACGGTTGCTAGAAGCTGCTATTTGATCTAAGTCCTAATGGAAGCTTTGGATTTCCTTCAGCAACCATAGCATAAGGGAAGCACAGAGACTAGGAAGCAACTTTCCAAACAGAAGGAAGAAAAGAGAACCAGGAAAGAGGTAAGAAAGCAAGGATATTTTGGGAACGATTTGGAGGAACTCCTGGAACTGCGGTGCTGGCAAAGAATATTGAATATGCCATTCACTGCCAGAAAAACAAATAAATAAATCTGATAAGAAATACAGCCAAAATGTTCCTTAGAAGTGAGAATAGTGAGATTGTATCTTGCTTACTTTGGACACAACATTAGGAAAGACCAAACTCTGGAAAAGTTTGGTAGAGTGTTAGTGAAAAGGAGAAAAACCCTTGATGACACAATACCCATAAAAATGGGCTCAAACATACCAACAATCAACAATCAAGACCAGGCAATATTTTGTTCTGTTCTATGTAAGGTATCCATGAGTCAGAATAGACTCTGGCAAATAACAACTATAGGTACTCATACAGGGGAAATAGTTCCAGTCCTTTTAATAAGATGCAAAGAGAGAGAGAGAGAGAGAGAGAGAGAGGATAACTTGGGCAAATAGCACAACTCAAGGATACTAAACGAGAGTGAAAGATAGGAAGTAACATTTCACTGACAAGGATGTACGAATGGCAGATGAGCACATGAAAAGTTGTTCAACATCACTAGTCATTAGAGAAATGCAATTTAACACCATGATTAGCTATCCCCGCACATCTATTAGAACAGCTAAAATTTAAAAATAGGAATAATATTAAATGCTGATGAGGATGTGGAAAAATGAGTTCTCATATATTGCTTATGGAATTGAAAAATAGCACAGCCATTCTGGAATAATGTTTGGCAATTTCTTTTTAAAAACTGAACATACACTTACTATGCAACCTAGCAATTGCACTCCTGAGCATTTATTCTAGAAAATGAAAACTTATGTCTGCACAAAAAACCTGTACACAATTGTTCATAACAGCTTTATTTGTAATAGCCAAGAACTAGAAGCAACCAAACTTTCCCTCAATAGATAAATAGTTAAACTATGGTTCATCAGCAATAAAAAGGAATGAACTATTGGTAAACACAACTTGGATGGATCTCAAGAGCATTATGCTGAGTCAAAAAATGCCATTTATATAACATGCTCAAAATGGCAAAATTACAGAGATGGAAAACAAATTAGTGGTTCCCGGGGGTTAGGAATGGTGGAGAGGAAGAGGTTGGGTGTGACTCTAAAGAGGTAGAACAGTTCTATACTTGTGTGGTGTGGTTACCAGACTCTTTATATGTGATTAAAATAGCATAGAAATATACCACCAATGTTCATTTCTTAGTGTTGATATTCTATTTACGTAAAATGCAACCATTTGGAGAAACGGTGAAAGCTACAACGGACCTCTCTGTACTATGTTTACCTCTACCTATGAATTTATGAAGTCCCTTGGTGATGCAAATGGTTAAGCACTCAACTACTAGCGGAAAGTTTGGTGATTCAAACCCACTTAGAGATATCCAGGAAGACAGGCCATCTACTTCCAAAAAGTCCCAGCCCAGAAAACCCTATGGAGCTGTTCTAACTTTGCACACAGGGGGTCACTATGAATTGGAATCAACTTGATTCAGCAACTAACAATAATATAAACTCACAATTCTTTCAAAATTAAAAGCTTTTTGTTAAAAAAAAAAAAAAAAATGATAATAGGGATCATCAGCCAGTTCATAAATCAGATTTCAAAGAGAACAACAACATTGCATGGACTTGCTTGTAAATCCCCTGCTCTCATTATTGAACAGAAAGAAGAATTCCCAAAGTGCACATATAGGAAGTGTTAAACTTGCTGAATCTTCACAAAGCACACTCCTGTGAGCAGCACCACGGTCAAGAAACAGAATGTTACCTGCACCCCAAATGTTCACTGAAATGCTCCCTTTTTGTCACTATCCCCCATCCCACAAAGGTTGTCATTTTTCTTACTTCTAACAGCCTAGGTTAATTTGTCTCTTTTTGTATTTTATATGTACTAATTTATTTTTTAATGAAGTTCCTGGTTCTTTACAATGTAGCTATTACAATTTTGCATAGAATTATTCATCTCCCTCCCCACCCTAAACTCAGGAACAAGGTGCCTATTCCAGGATGAAGTAATCACCTACCCATGGGCTGATTGTCCTCAATGATGAAAAGTCATTTGCAGCCCTGAATGCATCTCCCACGTGGAAGGAGGTGTGGTAGAAAAGAATGTCAGGCTATTGTGGGATGGAGTTCTGTGAAGGGAGGTTCTAGAAATGATTTTCTAGTCAGTGAAATAACTCCTTTTCAAGATAATTATGTGTTAAGTGTGGTTATTTGTGCCTTCCCTTTTCAGTTCAGTGACAGGAAGTGAATCACAGAAGCTGTTCTGATTACCTAAACAAGATCCAATCTCAAGCTGATTTTGGTACTGTGTATATTTTAGATGCAGACATAATTTCTTTTTGACAAATGACTACTAATGGAAGTTCCCCAAACCGACAGAAGGGACTGCTCAGTTCATCTCTCAAAAGAAAATGGAGGCTAACGGTGCAGCGCCTTGTCTTACCCAGTGACCCAGGATTGTAAACACCTTTACTTAGGTTCTTGTCAGCTTACTCTGGTTTCAAGTATACAGTACTAGTTCCAAGAGGGAAAGCTCCTCAATGATCTTTATCGGCCTGAATTCAGCAAAAAAATGAAACAAAAGAAAAATATCTCCTCCCTTGGAGCTAATATTAAGTCAGGAAAGGGGTGACTCTGTGACCATAAAACATCTTGAAGCACATTGGAGATGTTTAAACAGAATTCTGTGTTTGGTTGATGTATGCAACTAGATATTGGTGAAATCTAACCCAAACAGGATGGAGAATTTTGATAGCTTTTTTTTGTAATACCCAATAAGGACATAGAAATATTTTATACCCACTATAACTCTCTTTTATGTTTGAGCTGTATTTGTTTTACAGGGAATAAAGAACAATAGATAATTGTAATTCAAGGTATGTAGTTTAGTATGTGCATCAGGGAGATAGCATACAATCGAATTTTAGTCATACAACCAAAACATCTTTGATGATTCACTTCCTTTTCCTGCCCCTACCTCCAGCACTGACTTTACAAATAGACACATTTGTATAAAATAGTATTGAGGAGGAATACCCCAGTGTTAAATTCATATTTTCTTTTAAATTTTTTGAGTATCACTTTGGTATGCTCATGTAAAATAATCAGTACTTCTATTTTGTAACTTACAGCCTCTTTTCAAATCTGTAGCCACTTAAGATATTTTATTGCCCTGAATATAATTTTCAGTACTCCCTTTTCCCACCATAGGAAAAAAAAAATCACTGTGCTTAGTCTGGGTTCAAATGAACAACATATTCTAAGCAGTACAGAAGTCTAGATTTCTGTCTTTGTATTTTTATTATTTTTCCTCCTTGCTATTTTAAAATAAGTTGAAGGAAAACCAGAAAAAGAAATACCATAGGAAAGAGTTAATTTTTACTAAACTTTTCTCGTTATCAAGCAGTTAGGCAAGAGTACATTAGGCACAACCTTGTATAGCACAAAGAAAAATGGTCCTGTAGAACACATCTTTTTCATTGCTTATCAAAGAAAAAAAATCTATTTTCAAAAAAAGAGAAAGGGAAATCAATGTCAGTTTTGCTTTTTCCTGCTGTACTTTAATTGGATCAGTGACAAAGACAAGTTAGCCTTTTAGGAACTTGTTTTCATTTGGATATATTTATTATGTACAATACTAGCCATCTCCTAAATTCTGGTAGGAAATGATAGTCAACAGAATGGATTTTGGGGATTGTTTCCTAATTAAGAAAATACAGTAGCAAGTACAGTTATTATTATTACTATTATTATGACTATTATATGTTTTATCATTGCTTTGTGGGAAAAAAAGAAAAAATCTGATACCTTCGCTGTGGTTCCTCACAGCTGATTCCCTTGAATGAACCCTGGGAGTCCCTGGGAAGTGAAAAATTGTTAACTAACTTGGCTGCTGACTGAAAGGTTGGCAGTTCAAGCGCAGCCAGAAGCAACTTAGAAGAAAGGCCTTGTGATCTACTTCCAAGGAATTGAAAATCCTGTGGAGTACAGCTCTACTCTGACTCCCATGGGGTTGCCAGTGGTAGGAGTCAAGTGGAAGGCAACTGGTTAAGGCAGATTGAAGGAGGAAGCAACCTGGGTCAAATAGTGACAGCCAAACAATCCAAGACACTTTCAGGGTAAACTTCCAATAAAATGCAGGGATTGCAAAGGAAGGAATGACTTGAGTCAGAAGAGAAGTTGATGTTTCAGTTTTGTTTCCATTCAAGTGACTGGAGAATATAATTTGTTCTTTTATTTTCAGTCCAGTTAAACATATTTGATTCTCATTTCAGATTCAGTTAGTGTCCTTGATGACATATTTGGCTGATATTTTGGCTGCATTAAGTATATGTTTAAAATTGCATTTTTATAAGCATCAGAAGGAAATGTTTTATTTATGTTAATATAACCATCACTGAAGTGGCTTTGTGAGTGTATGTCTACGTGTGTTTGTGTGACAGAGAGAACATATGGGTATAAGAATTTTATTAGCGAAAATTAGTGTATTTTTACTTAATATCAGAGTTAAGCTTCAGGGATCCATCCTAAAGTATTATGGTTTCAAAACTACTACTTTAATCCCTTAGGTCTTATAGCTTAGTTAGACTACTTAAAGAACATTTTCTCCTCCTTATTCAGATCTAGGAAAACAAAAGGATCACAGCCATAGTAAAAATAGCTGGATACAGGATGTCTCCTTCTTGTGCATAAAGAGGAAAGCTGTAGCCCTCCCACACAGCCCTGGAAGACTACTGTGCTATACACAAATCTACTGCATTTAGACATTTCTCGAAACAGTTATTAATGTTTTGGAAACTTTTCAACTTTCCTATCCCCTTTCTCTGCATTTTGCCCTTTATTATTGGACTGTTCCATTTAGTGACATGAAAGAAAATCGAAGTCTTGAGCTCTGTGACACACAGCTTACCTTAAAATAGCTCTTCTGCTTTTCAACTGTATATACAGGTTTATCTTAGTTTTGACAAAATTTTCCAAACATTCTTACTCCTATTTGGCTTTGTGACATTGGATCTGAGGTCTAGCTTCTGGAGGGCATGTTAGGACAAGTCAAGATTTTTTGCCCCAACCTTTTATTATGTTGTAATAGTGTTCTTGGGAGCTCTGGTAGCATAGTGGCTAAGACACTTGCCTGCTAACCAGACGGCTGGCGGTTCAAACCCACCAGCCACTCCTCGGAAGGAAGGTGGGGCAATCTACTTCTGTGGTGATACCGCCTCGGAAACCCAATGAGGGGTGGCTATGAGTCGGGTCCGACTCAATGGCAAACAACAACAGCAACAACAGGTTTATCACAAAACCATATGTCAAAAAAATTTTAAGTATTTTTTTTAAAGAATCACGGTGTTCCATCTCAAGGAAAATTCTGCATTTTAATGACGTAGTTAGAAGTAAATTATTGACTGTGACTCATTTAATGTTGATAGTTCATTAACTACTTAATAATGCCAATAATCCTTTGTGTATAAGGATCTCTTTTTAAAGAAAAATCAATTGAGTGCTTTGTACATGATAGTGTTATACTGTAATATTTATTGATTGATAAAATTGAGAATGACAAGAAGGTATCATTTAACTCATTCAACAAAATAATTTGTGTTTTATTGATCACAAAAGCATATTCTTGAAACCTAACATGGAAGCAGTATTATTCATTTCACAAATAATGTTTGTGGTAGCCACATAATTGCAAACTCTTAGCAACTATTTTTCAGCTCCCTGAGGATACACTTCTTAAGAACGTGCAAAAAGGCATAAGGTGAAATCCCTTTAACAAATATAGCTGCACATGTTATATGTATGCAGTCTATATGGAATATGTAAATATATTTTTATGTGTAAGACAAATAAATATACACAGCATACCAACATATATAACATACATTTATTAGAGTAAAAGAGGGTTAAGACTTGATACTAGCTGGAAGGTTGGAAGTTTGAACTACCCAGAGGTGCCTCAGAAGACAGTCCTGGAGATCTGCTTCTGACAATTCACTGCCTTGAAAACCCTGTGGAGCAGTTTTATTTATTTTATAACAGTGGTCTCATCCATAGGGCCATCGGGAGTTAGAACAGGCTTGATGGCAACTAACCACAAAGAAAAAGAGAAGGAGGGGGAGAGTGAGAGCGCCTTGTGTTTCTGCTTCTCTGAGTGAACTAAATTCCAGATGAAGTAGTCAAGGTTCTTGGTACGTACAGGCAGTCCCTGGAGTACAAATAAGATTGACCTAGATGTCCCCCAGGAGTCTGGTCATACATTGCTAAGCCCAGTGACTCATTCTCTCAAGGGTTTGGTTATGGCTAAAAGTTTTCAGAACTTTGCCCCCTGTGTGCATGGATACATGGATAAATTTGCAACACATACAAATATATATGTAGAAATATCCTCTGCCAAACCTTTATATATCATGAGTGTACTCCTATTTGCCTTTCCACATCTGTTCAGCTTACATGTTTACCTACGTATCTACTTGTAGATATTGTTTGTTATTACTCTTACTGCAGGATTATGCATGTAACAGTATTTACCTTTGTTGTCTTTTACCCTTTTGCACATCTCAGTGTCTTCCTTTGCCACTGGTCATGTTGTGCTGCATCCCCCTTATTTTATATCACTGTTCCCTTTACCCAAGTTAATAAGGTCTACTCCCTAGTGAGAGGTTTAACCTCCCTTCCCTTCCTATTCCTGGTAACGATCAAATAGTATTCCTTCCTGTGTGTAAACCTTTTCTTGACTTTTTATAATAGTGGTCTCATCCATTTGTCCTGTTGTAATTTGTTTCTTTCACTCAGCATCATGGCCTCCAGGTTCATCCATGTTTGACATGTTTCACAGATTCTTCTTTATTCTTTAACATTGCTAGTATTCCAGTGTGTGTGCACTATAGTTTGTTTATCCATTCTTCTGATGATGGGCACTTAGGTTGTTTCCATCTTTTTGCTATTGTGATAATATAGGTGTGCATATATCTATTCATGTGAATAGGTACTTTTTCTTTAAAAAATATATTTAAAAACAGTTTCAGCATTACATGCTCATTCAATTGCAACTACTTAGCTGTTGCAATTGATGAGAATAGTCATTCTTATTTCCAAATGTTAAAAATAAATAAAACAATGAGATGCTCCACAAGTGAGCTGCTAGCCTGCCCTTTATTCTCACAACAGGAGATAAGACTGTCTGTCTCCCAACTTGAAGAGACATGCATGAATTAAGCAACTCTTTTGTTCCAGTCACTATTGTCATAACAAATCACCATAAAATTTAGGGTTCTAAAACAATACTCAATTTACTATCTTTCATGATTTCTGCAGTCAGAATTAGAGAAGGGCTTGGTTTAGATAGGCCTCTTTCTTTCTGTAGTTTCAGAGTCTTTCCATGTGGTGTCTCCACAACAGCTAATTTGTGCTTCTTCACAACATGGTGACCTCAAGGCTGTCAGACTATGTACATGGCAGATCAGATCGCAACTCTTAAACACTGTCCCTAGACCTGTAAACAGACTTGCACACCAGTGCTCATTGCAGCTCTAGTCACAATAACCAAAAGATGGAAACAATCCAAGCGTCCATCAGTAGATGAACGGATAAGAAAAATGTGGTGTATACATACAATGGAATATTATTCAGCCAGAAAGAGAAATGAAGTTGTGATACATGCCACAGCATGGATGAAAACATTATACTGAATGAAATAAGTCAGATACAAAAGGACCAATGTCATATGATCCCACTTATATTGTTGTTGTTGTTGTTGTTGTTATGTGCCGTCGAGTCGGCCCCGACTCATAGCGACCCCTCCTTGGGTTTCCGAGGCAGTATCACTAAGGAAGTAGGATTGCCCAACCTTCCTTCCAAGGAGTGGCTGGT
>NW_006921895.1:2127987-2157929 GCF_000298275.1 Orycteropus afer afer
CCCGACTCATAGCGACCCCTCCTTGGGTTTCCGAGGCAGTATCACTAAGGAAGTAGGATTGCCCAACCTTCCTTCCGAGGAGTGGCTGGTGGGTTTGAAACTTATATTAATCATCTTTAATAAAGACATTGAAATGAAAGTTTATAACTGGTTACAGAGTCTGGAGGGAAGAGTGAACTATTATTGATTTAAACAGCAATGAGTTTCTGTTTAAGGTGATGAAATAATTTTGGAAATGGATAGTGGCAATGCTTGCACGACATAATGAATGTAATTAATGTCACTTAATTATACACTTAGAAATGGCTAACGTGGCAAAAAATTTTGTTATATATATATTTTGCCACTATAAATTTTTTTAATAATTACAGATGATCTTATGAGGCTGTTCCTCAAAGAAGCAGCTATAGAAAGCTAAGACCTATTCCTAATTCATCCATAGTCCCAAAGCCTATGAAGAGAAAAAGTTACTAGTCTTTATGCCAGCAAGGAGCTAAACTACCTATTACTTTTTGGTCTGTTTTATATCTACAGTTTCCAAATTGTTAGTTAGAACGTCATAGTCTTTCTGTTTAAAAATTGCATGTGTAAACTGCAAATTGCTAAACGCTCCTTTGAATAATGCAAGCTCTTCTAGTTATGTGGTATTACACTATACGGAAGCTCAGGGTCTTATGCAAGGATCCTGTGAAAGTAGAACTTGAGACAATAGTTTGGTTACTGGGAGCTTTTAGAATGTTCTCTCACAGATCAGAAGTGAGAAAGAGTGTGAAACAGGGAAGGGGGAAATTCAATCCAACTGTACATTGTGGAGATGGCCACAGATGTGGGAAAATGGAACTTATTTTAAATGAGGATAAACAGAAAGAATTATGAACTGTCCTCTTCTTTCCAATGATTTAGGAGTCACAGCGGGTCTAGACCACCCCACACTTCCACATTACGCTAAAAGAGGCCCTGGGCAACAAAGCATAAGACAACACAGGCAGCTTGAGCTTAAGAAAAGCAGCTGCACAAGAAGTGAGGTTGAAAAGGTGTGAGGCAGGGCTCAGAAGCATCCAAAGCAATTAGTAAAGCTGTATTATACAGTCAACACTTTGAGGAATAAAAGCTGCTTTCTTTGGTGTCAGGAAAATAGTTTTAAATTAGTCATTCTTATTTCCAAATATTGAAAATAATCATAATGTTAAAATATTAACACTTACCATGTGCTGAGAATCTATTGTCCAATTTTCAGAAATTTTGAGACCTGGTTAACACATAAAGGCTATACATAGCCATTATTAAAATTAAAGTATGTAAATTTACAGTTAAATGGGTGGCACAAGTGGTGTGCAACCGGTTGCTAACCTAAAATGTTGGCTGTACAAATCCACCCAGAAGCCCCATGGAAGAAGGGCTGGTGATTTACTTCTGTAAAGATTCCAAAAACCGAAAGACAAAACCATTGAGTCGATTCTGACTCATAGAAACCACCACTGGGTTTCAGAGGCTGTAAACATTTCCAGAAGCAGATTGCCCCATCTTTCTTCCACAGAACAGCTGATGGGTTTGAAACACTGACCACTTGGTTAGCAGCCAAATGCCTTAACCACTACACCACCAGAGCTCCCAAGAAAACCCTATGATCTCTCCTCATGCAGAGCAAAGAAGAATGAAGAAAATAAAAGATGCATGGAAACAATTAGTCCAAGGGCATATGGGCTGAATATTTACATCAGATAAATACACGTCTTGAAGAGATCCAACATGGGAGAACAGAAGGGCAGTGTACGCACAGGGAGACCCGTCAGGGGGCAGGAGTGCATGGGAGGGAAGGACACAAGGAAGAGGTAACTATGGGGAGGAAGTGGGAAGAGAGCTGTTACATTGTGGGAAATTACAGTCAATATCATGAGAGAAAATATGTATGAACTGCTGTATGAAAAATGAAATTGCTCTGTAAATTTTCACCCAGATCACAATAAAAATTAAAAAGAAAACTCTATGAAACAGTTTTACTCTATAATACATAAGGTCACCATGAGTTGGAATCAATTCAATGGCAATGGGTTTAACTTAGAATTAAACAAATTATATTAAAAATAATATAATTAAATATAATGTTAGTAAGTACTCATAATTTATCACTAGTTAATTATTTTACTACATTTACATATGCTCTTGGGAGTATTTATGTCTATTGTATCTATATTATAAAAATATTAATAATGGTTGTCCATTATTAATACTACTGTCCATCCCTGCACAATTCCATATTCAGTGATGTCATACGGGTGACTTGAAATCAGCCACGGTGTGTATTTACACCACAGTAATTAGCAAACACTACAAACCAGGAGATTTTTCTCTTTTTTTTTTTTTTTTTTTAAGACCACATTATTAAAGGTTTAGTACACAAACAAACATTTTCTCTTTTTTGCTACTTCCTATTACTTCATATCACCTCCCTTCACCCCCACTGAGGCAGCAGTATCTTTACATCACTGCCTCAAGTAGTAGATGAAATAATAAAAGGAGAAAAACAACAACTATTTTCCAGGCTTTTGAGTTTTAAAGCTTAGGCCCTGTAGGAAGCAAAAGAGCTCATGGGCAAGACAATAAACTAGATTTGGGAGAAAAAGCAAGATGTATAAAACGAAAGTTTGCCAGCTTACCCACCCTTCAAATGAAATAAAGTTTCTCTGGACTTCAGAGAAGGAGGATCATGTGTCATTGCCTAAATGAGGAAAACACTGATATCTTAGGTTTAGCTCCTTGGGACAGGATTGATTTAAAATAAAGACAGGTTTGGGTGAATGGAGTGAGGAACAGATTATGCTTCCTTTGGTGAATCCCCAGGCAGTCAGCAGCACTCCAGGGTAGAAATGGATACAGATAGTGTCTAAGCAGTTTGCCACAACCATCCTCACAAAGTCCCTCTCTTCAATGCCTGCACAGTGTGGTGTCAATAGAAAGTCTCGTCATGACCCTTCTATGATATTCTGTATCTCAATCCCACTGACATCTAGGTTGGCAATGTGACTTGTGAAATGTAAGAGAAATGACGTGTGTTACTTAGAAGAGCAAGTTTTCCCATATTTACTTTTCCCTGGGCCTTGATGATCAGTAATGTTCTAGATTTTAGGATATTAATAGCAAAACTGATTGCAATTCTTTACTTCTCTCTTTGCTATTCAATTTTTTGGCAACTCTCATCAAAGGTGGAGTAGCCCATCCCTAGAATCTGGAGTAGTCTGTGACATGTTTTGGCCAATAGAATATGGTTGAAGCAATAATGTGCCTTTCCATAACCTCGTCTTTAAAACGGCCTCCACTCTCCCGCTTACTGTCTTGGAACCCTGATACTGTCATGTGAACAAGCCTAGCCTAGCCTGCTGAAGAATGAGAAATTAGTGGACCAGGAATGAGTTGTCCTAGCTAAGACCATCCTAGACCACCATACCAATAGTCAACCCCCAAATATATGAATGATTCAAACTGAGATTAGTGGAGCCTGGCCCAGATTAGCAGCACTGTCCAGCTGACCCATAGACTCATGAGCAAAAATAAACATTTATTCCTGTATACCACTGAGATTATTTGGTGGTTTGAAATTGCAACATTACTGTGAAGAAGATAACTAAAACAAAGATTAAGTTTGCTCTGTCAGCTGTATCCAAGAATGCATGACTTCTGGGGAAGAGCCACAGCCTGTATACAAGGGATATGAAGAATTAACAAGAAAGAAATCTTTCTTTGTATAAGCCACTAAAATACAGAGTACATTTGTTACCCAAAGTAGCCTAGCCCATGCTGACTGATACAGAACTCAACATGCCTAATTTTACCCAGTCCTCAGTTTCTTTTTTCCCACTTGTTGATGTCTGTTTTCCATGCCATAGAAATTGGGTTTACACAAATCTATGACCTAGACATCCACCTGCTTCTTTTTTGGTTATTCATCCAAATTTTCCCTGATTTTCAGCCTTAAGATTCATCCTTTTTCAGTTATTCTATGATAATAGACCACAGAGTGAGTTTTACCAAACTGGAAATTTGTACAATGTGTCTAGTGAGTTTATAAGACAAAGGTTAATGTCATGCTTTTTGAGATCATCTTCACATTACCATTAGCATTCACTTACCTTCATTTTCATTCATAAGAGTGTTTAAGGTTCAGTGCCAGAAACAACCTACAAAGTACAATTTTTCAAGCTACTGGAAAATTGTTAAAACCCTCCTAAACTATTAATAACAGCTACTGAGCAAAATTCAGAAGCATTCATCCACCTGCCTCAGGGGAAACAAAGGTGCCACCAGAACACTGTACAAGATGGTTTATAACCCAGAGGTAAAGAGTAGAAACAGGAAGTTAAAGGAATTGTCACTACACTATGTGTACCATTATTGCTCTGAGAAGTCTGTTTTGGTCACTACTTTTCTCATTCTCCCTTTAATTTGGAATGTTTCTAGATAGAGAAAAGTGTGTCCTCTTCTGAGTTCTCCTACCACAAAGTTCCATACCCATGAGAGAGATGCAATGGCTTTCAGCCCTGAGTGCTGAGGAGCAGGCCAAGGAAAAAACACAGGGGTGCACCTGGTAAGAACCCATTGCTGACTGGAACTTGCCAGCACAGATGGTGGGAGTGGAAATTGGTACAACCATTTTGGATAATTGTCAGTATCCACTGAAGCTCAACATTGGTACACCCTATAACTCAGTAATCTTATTCCTAGGCATATATTCAACAGAAATAAGTAAATTTTTTTAACCAAAAATTTGTAATAGAGTATTTTTGATGTTGCCATCAAGTGGGTCCCAGACTCATGGTGATCTCATGCACAATGGGAAAAAAATACCCAGTCTGGCTCCATCCCAAAGGTTGGCTAGAGTCACACCATTATGAGCCATATAGTTTTTATTGGCAATTTTGGAGCTAGATTATTCAGCCTTTCTTCCTAGTCCATCTTAGTCTGGAAGTTCAGCATCATAGCAACATGTACACCTATACTGACAGGTGGATGGGGACTATACGTGAGATAAATTAGTCAGGAATCAGAACCAGATATCCTGCATGGTAGGTAAGAATTCTATCACTGAACCACCAATGCCCCCAACAGAATATTTACAGCAGCAATAATCATGGTAGCCACAAATTGGAAACTACCCCAATTCCTAACAAAGTAGGAAAAATTAATTGTGGTATATTCATACAATGTAATATTATAGCAATGAGCATGAATAACCCACAACTGCATGCAAAACTTCCTGGATGGATCTCACAAATACAATGTTAAAGGAAAATTTTGGATGCAAAAAGAGCTTTCATTATATATGCTCATTTATATGAAGTTTAAAAACAAAATTGATCTATAGTATAGAAGTCAGGATGTTTGTTACTTTGGGGAGAATTACTTGGAATTACATGATGAGTACTTCTGCCATTCTGCTAATGTTCTGTTTTGTTTTTATTTGTTTTTTAGCGTGGATCTTGTTACAGTGGATGTGTTCATTTGTGAAAATCTGTGAG
Organism: Orycteropus afer afer; assembly: GCF_000298275.1. Lineage (NCBI taxonomy): Eukaryota > Metazoa > Chordata > Mammalia > Tubulidentata > Orycteropodidae > Orycteropus > Orycteropus afer. The sequence goes on from NW_006921895.1 coordinate 2,133,501, forward strand.
TTGAACTCTTATGATTTGAACATACCTCCATGTGCATATTACCTTTCACTAGAAGAGTAAAAAGAATAAGGGAAAGGGAAAAAAGAGAGAGAAAAGAAACCGTTACTGATAATTCTTCTATGTTTTTGCTTATACCCCATGATCTTTCCAACTATCCCTATCATAAAGCCTCCTAGTAATACTGACTTCTCTATTTTCCAGCCAAAATTTTGTATTAACTTGAGTGACCATGATGGAGCTCTGGTGCTGTAGTGGGTGAGACAGTTGGCTGCTAGCCAGAAGGTCAGTGGTTCAAACCCACTAGCCGTTCCACAGGAAAAAGATGAAGCTATCTACTTCTATAATGATTTATAGCCTTGGAAACTTAATGGGGCTCACTATTAGTCAGAATCATTTCTATGGCAGTGGGTTTGGTTTTGGATGTGACTTTGTGTGCCTTGTATGTGCCAGGAACAGGTCTTGCCAAAGTAGATACTCAAATATATCTGTTAAGGGAATGAATTAATTAATATATATGATTCCAACCAGTGAGTATTAGAAAGTTGAGAGACTGTGTCTGGTTTTGGTCGCTAGTGAGCCACATAGCTGGTGCCTACTATCCAGTGATCCCTTGGTGTATATTTTTATTTTAGAGGACAAAAAATGAAGGAAGGGAAGGGGGTAAAAGAAGCAGGGGGGGAAGACCTTGTTTCCCATTGGAGAGGGGCAAGCTTGAAGGGCCATAGGAGCCATTTTCACTATCCTGGTCATGAAATTTCATGGGGAATTTATGAAGTGTTTGTAGTAGCTTTCCACCTGATAGAGCTCTCAGGCTAGGAAAAATTTACTGAAAAGATAAATCTCGGATTTACACAGGGAGCTCACACCAAACGAATTGGATCCGTGGCCATACTGCCTGTTGCCCAAAGGATAAACAGGACCTTGAGGTTGCATACATCCTAATCATGTGGCTGTATTGAGCATTTATAATTATAAACACTATTAATATATCAATACAATGCTTGTGTCCCAGGAGCCATGCTAAGCCCTTTACTTTCTCGCAACAGGATAGTTACTATTATCTTCTTTTCGGCATGTGGAAGCTGAATCCTAAAGTAATCTGCCTCGGGCCTTAGAACTAATCTGAACTGGAGACTGAATTTGAACCCATAGCTTTCAACACATTGTATGGGCCATCCTTGTCCATCAGGAAATGTTGTTGTTATGTCTCATCAAGTCAGACCCAACTCATAGCGACCCCTCCTTGGGTTTCCGAGGCAGTATCACTATGGAAGTAGATTGCCTAACCTTTCTTCCTGGGAGTGGCTGGTGGGTTTGAATTCTGGTTAGCAGTCAAGTGCATTACCATCAGGAAATAGGCAGTATTTACTAAACTATGTACTCTAATGATGATAACAGGTAACTTTTTTTAATAATTCTTATTGTTTAGCATTTTTATTTTGTATTTATTGGAAGAGTGTTGTTACATTTATTTAAACATATATTTTTATCATATGTTGTTGTTGTTGTTAGGTGCCATTGAGTTGTCTCCAACTCATAGTGACCCTACTATGCACAGCAGAACGAAACACCACCTGGTCCCACAACAGCTCCATGATCCTTGCTATACTTGAGCCCATCGCGGCAGCCACTGTGTCAATCTATCTTGTTGAGGGCCTTCCCCTCTTGTATTGACACTCGACCTTATGATATGTTACTCTTGTACATTTATAAATATGAAAATATGATAAATTAGATATTCCTAAAACTTCTTCTAGTTGCCTTCAAGTCGATGTAACTCATTATGGTCCCACGTATGTCAGAGTAGAACTGTGCTCCATGGGCTTTTTAGTGGCTGATTTTTCAGAAGTAGATCACAAACCTTTCATCCAAGGCACCTCTAGGTGAACTTGAACCCCCAATATTTGGGTTAGCAGCCGACCATTTTAACCTTTCACTGCTGGTTGCATGGACATGGCAGTTTGCCTCTGCAATCCCAGACCTCTCTAGCCATCTTCACTCTTCTGCTGTTTTGTCTCCCCTTGCGCAAGGTGAGCCCTGATCTTTGCTTATTTTTTTGGAACACAGCCAGTTTTTCTTACCAGACTAATATGTGATGCTGAACCCTAACAATAGGGTCTTGGTAGAGGTGACCTTTCAACTTGGCTCAGAGTTGGGGAAGCAAGGAGATCAGAACTGCTGTTATCTTCTGCCCTGTGGGTGTGCTTTGTGGCTGAGATGAACCATGGGAAGCAATTCCTGATCTCTCCTGAGCTGGTTCACTGGTCCCACCTCTTGCATTTGCAGCACAGCCATGGAGGGCAGGGGCTGACAGAGCCAGACCTGGGTGCACAGCCAGACAGGAGCCAGTCAGGGAGCCACTTGTGTGGTGTATGTTCCAGAAAGTCTGGGGTCCTTGTCCTCCAATGTAAACCATACCTCCTGGTTTTGGCTCCACCACCAGCAAAAACCATAGGTGGATAAGTCAGGCAGCTCTGTAGTTCTGTCTGCATGTGTCAGTCCTGTCCAGCCACTTTCTTGGCTTGTGCAGAAACTTAGCACAGCTCTACTTGAATCAAAGCCTCTGAGGTCCCTCCCTGTTCAAGGGCTGGGAATGATAGGAGTGTGCATGCAGATGAGTGTGCCAGGGTCCTAGAGAGGGACTGAAGCAGGGGATTTTGAATGGCTACTTTTTTTTCCTATAGGAAGGTTGGACAATCTACTTTCATAGTGATACCACCTCGGAAACCCAAGGAAGGGTTGCTATGAGTTGAGACCAACTCAACGGCACTGAGTTTTGAGTTTATAGGGAAAAGAGTTTAAAATAGAAGACTTTTATTTTTATTATCCTTATTTAGTACAAGAAAAGACTATTTCTTATTGTTGTATCCTATTTCCATCATAGCCCCTAAACTAAGATGCCTTCTTATACCTTAGGCCTTTTGCAGAGGGTCGTTTTCCATCTTTCTTTCCTATTTTTCCTTTAGTGGTGTCTGTATAGCTCTCAGTTTTTATTTATCTGATGATGACTTTATTTCATCTTGATTCTTAAAGGATAGTTTTGTTGAGTATAGGCATCTAGGTTGATGGTTTTTTTATTTTAGTATTTTGATGGTATTTATTCAGTGTCTTCTGGCTTCTGTTGAAAACCTCCTGTCAATCCAATAGTTTATTCTTTTAAAAAAAAATTAATGCAATTTATTGAAATATAATTTATGTACAGTGAAATACACAAAACTAAAGTGACATGGATCAATGCTTTTTTTTTTTTTTTGCCGTGTTACCTCCCCTCCGCTCCCCTCCCACCCCTGGCAACCAACAAAAAAAGTTTCCCTCCATATATAAACCTTTCCTTGACCCTCCACAACAAGAAACTAATACTATATTTGTCCTTCTGTAATTGACTTATTTCACTCAGCATGATGTCCTGCAAGGTCATCCATATTATGCAGTGTTTTGCAGACTCTATATTATTCTTTAATGCTGCATAGCATGCCATTATGTATATGTACCATAGTTTGGTCATCCACTATTCCACTGTTGGGCACATAGGTTGTTTCCATCTTTTTGCTATTGTAAATAGTGCTGCAATGAACATGAGTGTGCATATATCTGTTCCTAACCTGGCTCTCACCTCTCTAGGATATTACTTAGTAATGAGATTGCTGGGCCAAATGGTATCTCCAATTCCAGCTTTCTAAGGAATCGCCATATTGCTTTCCATAGTGCTTGTATCACTTCATAGTCCCACCAGCAGTGTATGAGAGTCCCAATCTTTCCACATCCCCACCATTTGTTATTTTCTGTCTCTTTGAATCTTGCCATCAGTGATGGGGTTAGATGGTGTCTCACTGTTGTTTTGATTTACATCTCTCTGATAGCCAATGATTGTGAGTATCTCTTCATGTATTAGCTGGTCATCTGAATATCCCCCTTGGTGAAGTGTCTATTCATGTCTTCTGCCCATTTTTCAATTGGATTGTTAATTCCTTTGGTGTTGAGGAATTGGAGTTTTCCATAAATCTTAGAGATAAGTCCCTTGCCAGATACGTGATTATTGGCAAATATTAATTTGTTGCTGTCATTTTTGTTATGTGCTTTTTCACAGTGTCGATTTCTTTGTTCTATATAATTTTCTGGGAGCTCTGGTAGCATAGTGCCTAAGGCACTTGACTGCTAACCAGAAGGCTGGCAGTTCAAACCCACCAGCCACTCCTCGGAAGGAAGGTTGTGCAATCCTACTTCCGTAGTGATACTGCCTCGGAAACCCAAGGAGGGGTTGATGAGTCGGGTCTGACTCGACGGCACATAACAACAACAACAACAACAATATAATTTTCTATGCTGAGTTCGTTTTGTTTATGAATCATGTTATAACTTCCTTCATTGCTTTCCTTTTAGTATTTGCTGAATATTTATGCTGGTCCTCTTTTTTATTTTGATGTGAAGGTTTATCATTTTTCATTGAGCTTATCCTGTGATTTATAATTTTTGTCCCAAGTTTAGAACAGTCTGTTCTATCTTGTAATTGTCTTGACTTCCCTACGATCTAGAAGTTCTGTAACGACACAGTTTTTTCCCTCTTTTTAGTTTGTAGTTGTCCTCGTTTGGCAATTGATGTCTCTGGTTCCCTGATTACAATCTTGTAGGCTTATTTACTTTGGCTACTTCCATAACTGTATTGGTTTCTGGGTTATATCATCATGTGTGTTAATGGTCAGTTGTTGTTGGTTGTTGTTGCTTCTCTGTCCAAAGAGCTTCCTTTAGCATCTCTTCTAAGGTTGGCCTGGTTTTAAAAAATTCCCTTAATTTCCACTTATCTGGAAATGTCCTAATTTCACCATCATATTTGAGGGACAATTTTGCTGGGTACATAATTCTTGGTTGGAAAATTTTCTCTTTCAGTGTATTATATATACTATCCCATTGTCTTCTCATCTGCATGGTTTCTGCTGAGAAATCCGAGCTTAGTCTTATTGGCTGCCCCTTGTGGGTAACTTTTCATTTTTCCCTTGCTGCTTTCATGATTCTTTCTTTGTCTTTGGTTTTGGTGAGTTTGATAGGTCTGGGTGATTTTCTTTTGGGGTCTATCCTGTTTGGGGTTCTTTGGACTTCCTGAATGGATATATTCTCATCTTTCATCATACCAGGAAAATTCTCTTCCAATAAATCTTCGACAATTTTCTCTGTGGTTTTATTTGTCTCCTCCTGTTCTGGAATTCCGATTACACCTAGGTTATTCCTTTTGATGGTATCCCACATGAACCTCAAGGCTTTCTTCACTCTGTTTTGATCTTTTTTCTGATTCATCCCTTTCTAAAGAAGTGTTCAGGTATTTGCCTTCAATCTCCCTAATTCTGTCTTCCATTGATTGAATTCTGATCCTTTGCCAATTCAATGTCTTATTTATTTCTGAAAATTTAGTATTAATCTTCTGGATTTCTGTGTGTAGATTTTGTATCATTTCTAATTTTTCATTTATTTTGTCATTTTGTTCTTCTATTGTCTTTTGAAATTGTTCTAGGGTTTTGTCAGTGTTTTCTTTGATCTGTCCCTCAGTGCATTGAGGATACCTAAATATAATTCTTTTGAATTCCTTATCAGGGAGTTCCAATGCTATGTCTTCCTCAGTGAAGTGTTTTGGGTCTGTTTCTTAGTCCATTGTTTCTCCTGCTTTATCTTGATTCTTTGTGGGGACTGTGATGCTCTGTTGTCTCCAAGGTATTGTGACATTTTTGTGTTTATATTTAATTGGTGATTGTATGTTGGAGTGACTTGACCATCATTTTCATTTTCTTTGTTTTGTTTGTATGTTACTTGAGCAAGCAGGGTACTGGGCTGTGCTCCTCTATTCACTAGTTGACAGCAATTATACACTCACCACCTGTCTCTTTTCCTGTTGTCAGCCTCTTGTATGTCCCCGCCAACCTTGGCAAACAGAACCTATTCTTAGTCCCATGGAATCTGAATTAGAATGCTATCACTTTAAAATCCAAAATGGTTGCCACTTGTAAAGATTCAAAATGACTGCCCCCTTGGTCACTTTAAATATCCCAAATGGCTGCCATGTGTAAACAATCAAAATGGCTGTACCCTCCAGACAGCTGAAAGTCCACAAGTCAGGTTGTCTTCCTCCTTGCTGTTTCCCTTCCTGGTCATAGATCACCAGCGCAGTCCCTGCAGGCCTTGGTGACCAGGGCTTATCTTTAGGTCAATTCTCAGGTCCCAACACCACTTGGAAATATTCAGGCTGTTGGTCTCGTCAGAGTAGTTGACAGTCTGCAGCTCCAACCATCTCTGTCCCCACTGTTTTCATTCAGGTTTTTCCACTAGTTGGTGCCTAATCTACTTCGGTATAGTTCCTTTCAAAGCTCAGGGCTCCAGGATTATATTCTGTATCTCTGTCAATTGGTTTTTCTTTTCTTTGTTGAAGAGGGTCTGTGTCAGTTGTCTGCCTATTCCTCCATCTTACCGGAAGTCCTAGTTTATTTGATGACAGTTAATTTTTAAAGCACTTACAAAGTACCAAACCTTGTTCTAAATGCTTTACTTACCTTCTACATTAACAGTTGCCTTTGTACAGATGAGAAAACAGAAAGACACTCAGGTTCAGGAAATGTCCCAAAGTAGCCTATCTTGCAGACTGAAGAGTCACCCTGACTCCAGCACCTGCATCACTGAACAACCCTGTTGCGTTTTAAATGTTATCTCTTTTAATCCAGTGCTTCTCAAACTTCAGCCTGAATCACAATAACCTGAAAGGCTCATTTAATGGATCCAGGACCCTACCCCTAGAGCTTCTGATTCATCATTTCTAGGTGGAGCAGAAAATGCTATATTTCTAGTAGGCACTCAGGTTTTGTAGATACTACTGGTCCACAGACTGTGCTTTGAGGAGCAGTAATCTAATCCTTTCAGCAATCCCTGAGGAAAATATTATCACTTTCCCATTTAAAACAAACAAACAAACCTAGTTTCCATCTTATCTATTTCAACTCACAGTGATCCTGTGAATTAAAAGGAGGCTTAAAAGTTATATGGTCTGCACAGTGCTTGGCACTTGGTAGATATCAATCATATTTCTTTTTTCTTCTTTTTTTTTTTTAAAGGGATGAAATGACTTGCCAAGACCCCATAGCTTAATGGCACAATGAGGATTTAAATTTACACTATGTTATTCCAGAGAAAGGCAAAGTTTCCAATTTGCTTATAAAGAATGTACCTCTCTCAATCGACACTGACAGGCAGTCCAGGGAGCCAAGTCTCATGTATCTCTCTAGAGTAGCTGCCAACATATAATGAGTACCCAGGAATTGTTTGATTTATTGAACTAAAGTTAGAACATGATATCCACACCCTCCTCCATTCTCCTAAGAGTTAAGATACAAGTAATTATGTTAGATTAAGAAATATTTGCTTCTTGTTTTCTTCAAGTGTCTCTTCTTTCCTTCATCTATCACAATTTAGTTTGCTTGTTACAGACTTCCCTTGTGTATATTTTAACCGACAGCAGTTATTTTTTTTATTTAGACTAACCCTGGAGGCTAGAGAAAATGCATAATAGCTTCTTGTTCATTCTTGTTTAACTGGAACAATATAGTAATGTGATCAATATCTAGTTTAACTTTCATCATTAGTAGCAATAAAACATTACCATTCAAGTAGATGTTTCTTCAGAGTAGGTGAAAGTGTTTAATAATGCTTCATTTGGAACAACCTTGTATGTGGAAATAAGATAGAGTTTTTTTGTTTCTTTTTTAAACTTTTTGTGATTAGGGTGAAAATTTACAGAGCAATTGCATTTTCCAGTCAACAATTCATGCCGATTTTGTTTTGTCACATTGGTTGCAATCTCCATGTGCAAGACTGGATTCTCTAGAGAAACAAAACCAATAAAGCTTATATAGAGAGAGAAAGAGAAATTTATCTCAGGAAAATGGGTCACACACTTATAGAAACTGGCAAGTCCAAAGTTCTTGGATCAAATGTCAAGCTGGAGGCTTTTCCCGACTCATGCACTTTCAGGGGCTGAGGAGCTCAAGGTTGGCAGGCAGTATACTGGCGGTTGACTCCAAAGAATGACAAATACAAGATCTCCATGACGAATGGTGGATTGTTCACACAGGGACAATTTTAGGCAGCACAACAGAATCCCGAGCCACAGAAGACTGTCTCTTTCCCCAGGATGTCCATAAATAAACTGGAAGCAGGCCACAGGGAAACTCCCTTTCAATGGATTGGCTGCTCAAAACATATACATCTGATCCCATCTTGGGAATAACCACATCACAACTGCTTAAACCACACAGAATTGTGGTCCAGCCAAGTTGACACACAGGTCCAACTATCACAGCCCACCTCTTGTCAACTTGGCAGTTGTACAGTTCTTCTTAACCATATATCATCTCTAAATAAGGACAATTATAAAGTCATATTTGCCCCTAACATGATACGCTAACACATGTACAACCAAAATGCATTAAACTTATTCACATTTCACAGTTCATAACAGAAGGAAACAAAACTATTTGATGCACATATACAATGAAGAAATATAACAATCACAGTCCTCGTTTCTGCAACTGGTCATGTGGTCATAGCTGATATTCAGAACTACCTTCTTCCACCACCCATTCTGTATTTCTCTTGCCCTCAGCAAACACCTCAGCTGGTCGTGGTTCTCTGCCTGGTGGGGTGACCCAAACCTTCATTCCTGAAGGGTCTGGGACGTTAGCAATTATATCAGAATTGTGTTGCTGTAATTTTCCATTGACTTTAATCACAGGGCATGGTAGTACTAAGAGACATCTTAAAGAATCTCCTGTATTCCAGGTACATTCTTCTTTACCTGCATTATGTAATTTCTCCTTGGTAATCAAGATCTATCACACCAGATAGTATAATAATGGCCTTCTTTGTCTGTTGATCCAAAGCCATGAGGAAACCAAAATGGGTGGGTGACATTCTTAATTTCCAATTCAATGCAATCAGTATTGTGTCTCCAGATGGGAGTGTTCCTCCCTTTGGGACTAATATCTCCAGACCTGCAGAACATAGAGTTGCAAGGACAGGAAGCAAAAATTTTTTGAGTGGGTCACTAGGGGTAATAGTGAGGGGCACCAGTCTCATTGCCATCCCTTTGTTCCTGGACTCGTGAATCCTGGCTATTGGAAAAACAGAACCCTATATTGGACGCTGGTTTAGAGCATATACAGCCTCCTGGAGAACATTGCCCCAACCCTTAAAGATATTGCCACCTAGCTGGAGCCAAAATTGTGTTTTCAGGAGGCCATTCCATCGTTCTATCAAGCCAGCTGCTTCAGGAAGATGAAAACATAATAAGACGAGTGAATTCCAGGAGCACAGACCAACTGCCACTCTTTATTTGCTGTGATGTGTGTCCCTTGATCTGAAGCAATGATGAGTGGGATACCATGACGGTGGATAAGGCATTCTATAAGTCCATGGATGGTAGTTTTGGCAGAAGCATTGCATGCAGGGAAAGCATATCCATATTCAGAATAAATATCTATTCCAGTAAGAACCATCTATAAAGCAGGCACAAGTTTTCTCTTCTTCAGTCAATTGATCATAAGGAACTCCCCATGAGGCCATAGGTGCAGACTGGGAGAAGGAATATAATGTGACTGGAGTGGATACCATAGGCAATTGGGCCACTTCCTCATGCAACTTACGTGCGCCTTCAGGTCCTGCTCGAGCGCAATAATATATACCACTTCCATTTAAAGATGCAGTGCATGTCCAACTTTATGACTCTGTGGGTCAGACAACAACCAGTACATGATGGGCAGCTAAGGCCTCATAGTCACTTGGTGGCCCATGGTTAGGCATTCAGTCTCTACTAAAGCTCCTTAACAAGCTAAAAGCTGTTTCTCAAAAGGAGAGTAGTTATCTGCAGAGGATGGCAGGGCTTTGCTCTGAAATCCCAAAGGTCTGCGTTGAGATTCACCAATAAGGACCTGCCAAAGAATCCAAACAGCATCTCTATCTACTACAGGCACTTCAAGCACCATTGGATTAGCCAGATCATATGGCCCAAGTGGCAAAGCAGCCTCCACGGCAGCCTGAACCATTGCAGAGCCTTCTGTTGTTCTGAGCCATACTCAAAACTAGCAGCTTTCCGAGTCACTTGATAAATAGGCCAGAGCCACACTCACAAATGAGGGATATGTTGCCTCCAAAATTCAAAGAGATCCACCAGACGTAGTGTCTCATTTTTAGTTGTGGGTGAAGTCAGATACAATACCTTATCCTTCACTTTAGTAGGAATATCTCAACATGCCCCACACCATTGGATCCCTAGAAATTTCACTGAGGTGGAAGGTGCCTGAATTTTTGCTGGGTTAATTTCCCAACCTCTAGCAAACATTGTTGTTGTTATTTGCCATCGAGTTGGCCCCGACTCATAGCGACCCCTCCTTGGGTTTCCAAGGCAGTATCACTATGGAAGTAGGATTGCCCAACCTTCCTTCTGAGGAGTGGCTGGTGGGTTTGAACCGCCAGCCTTCTGGTTAGCAGTCAAGTGCCTTAGCCACTATGCTACCAGAGCTCCCATATGTCCCCCAATAAGTCTAGAGTCATCGACACTTCTTCTTTACTAGGCCCAATCAGCATAATGTCATCAATATAGCGGACCAGTGTGATGTCTTATGGAAGGGAAAAGCGATCAAGATCTCTACGGACTAAATTATGACATAGTGCTGGGGAGTTGATATACCCCTGAGGAAGGACTGTAAAATACACTGTTGGCCTTGCCAGCTGAAGGCAAACTGCTTCTGATGGTCCTTTGAAATTGATATCAAGAAAAAGGCATTGGCCAGATCAATAGCTGTATACCAAGTACCAGGATATGTACTAATTTGCTCAAGCAATGAAACCACATCAAGAACACCAGCTGCAATAGGAGTCACCATCTGATTAAGTTCATGATAATCTACTGTTATTCTCCAAGATCCATCTGTTTTTTCGCACAGGCCAAATAGGTGAATTAAATGGGGATGTAGTGGGAATCACCACCCCTGCATCCTTCAAGTCCTTGATGGTGGCAGTAATCTCTGCAACTCCTCCAGGGATGTGGTATTGCTTTTGATTTACTAGTTTCATAGGTAGAAGCAGTTCTAATGGCTTCCACTTGGCTTTTCCTACCATAATTGCCCTTACTCCACATATCAGGACCCAATGTGGGAATTCTTCCAATTGTTCAGTATGTCTATTCCAATTATGCAATCTGGAACTGGGGAGATCACTACCGAAAGGATTCAGGGACCCACTAAGGTGAGATGCACCTTAGCTAAGACTCCATCAATAACTTGACCTCCATATGCCCTCACTCTGACTGGTGGGCCACAATGATGCTTTGGGTCTCCTGGAATTAGTGTCAGTTCAGAGTCAGTGTTCAGTAATCCCTGAAAAGTCTGATTATTTACTATTCCCCAATGAACAGTTACTTTCATAAAAGGCTTCTGATCCCTTTGGGGAAGGCTGGAGAAAGATTAGCATTATAGATTTTTGGCAATGCAGTGGGGTCCTTCCTTATAAGGACCCAGCCTCCCCTTCATTCAAGGGGTTATGGGTCTGTAACCTGACTCAAGTCTAGGAATTGATTGAGAGGCTGTGACCCTATATTCTGGAGATTCAATCTAGGCTACTGTTCATGTGACCTAGAATTCTGTCTATACAGATCAAGTAAATATTTAGTAGGTTTGCCATGTATTTCACTACCAGGAACACCATGTGCAAGTAACCAATGCCATAATTCCACATGAGTCAGACTATTCTGATTACTGTTCCAACTCTGCTATCCATTATGGTAAACTCACCCACCTTGCCTTTGTCGTTTAACTGCTGCCACTTGGCCCCTACTACCATAGGGTCCAATCAGCCCCATCATAGTTAAGTGTCTTATTTCAATTACAGAAGTTCCCACTGTCAAATATGGTTTACATAAAATAGCAGTCACAGCAGTCTTCAAGTATGCTGGGGCTGCCTTCACAAATTTATTCCTCACTGTACTGGTGAAAGGAGTATCTTCTGGAGTCTCCATTTCTGGCTCTAGGAGTCTAATCTGATAAAGCCATTCTAACAGGCCAATTTCCCAAAACCTCTGGATACCTTCTTCTACATTATACCAAGGCAGGTCTGGTATGTCAACTTGACTTGAGGTAGGCCACTGCATAATCCAGTAGGCCACTGCATAATCCAAGCTTCAGTAAGGCAACCAAATTAGATCCTTTCCTAACCTCTCGAGCTGAAACATTGAATGAAGAATCTGTACTTAGTGGGCCTAAATCAATAAACTCAGACTGATCCAATGTTACATTCCTTGCACCATTATCCCACACCCTCAGTAGCCACACCCATACATATTCTCCAGGTTTCTGTCTTTACATGTTAGCAAAATCAAGTAGATCTTTTTGGGTGTAGCATACCAACTCCTCAGTTACACTTTCCATTTCAGATTTTGGGGCTTGTTTGGACTTAACTTTAGTTATAGGTCTAGCAGCAACAGTGGGTGGTTGGGGAAATTCCTGAGAACATTCAGCAATATCTTCCATGGCCTCTGCCTCAGGCAATGACACAGCAGGAACAGTTGGGTTAATTCCATCAAATTGAGGTGGAGGGGATAATGGTTTTACAGTAATCCCTTCAGACGGGAGGGATTTAACAGAATTCACAGGCTCCACATCCTCACCTACCTGACTATCTGCCTATATGTCCCCATTCCAGGTTTCAGGATCCCATTTTTTTCCCAATCAATGCCCTCACTTTAACTTCAGACATCATCCTGGGTTGCTAATTTAATTGGCATTGTAATTCAGCCACCCTTACAATAAAACTCTGCGTTTGCTTTTTAGCAATACGAGCTCTGTTACTAGAAGAAATAAGGCTTTCTTTCAGACCACAACTAGAAACATTGAGGTCTTTTATGCAACACCTAAGCCGCAACTCAGCAGCCCTGAGCTCTTCTTGCTCTTTCACCACTTTGTCTAGTGTAAGTAGGACCAACCAACCAGCTTCTTTATATTCCTCATGCTGACAAAAATTGCAAAAAAGTATCAAATATGTGATCACCCACAGCCTCACTTCTCAAAGTACTTGATCTATTGGTGGTACTATTTGGCATATTAATGTTGTCACCTCACACCACAGATTAGCAGGGCCCTCTTTACCAACAGAGGCAAGGTCATTAATGTCTTCACGATTAATCAAATTGGAGAACCAATTTAGGAAGCCCATCCTTATGATTTTGTCTCTGTAGAACCACTCTCAGTACCAAATGTGTTAGACTGGGTTCTCTAGAGAAACAAAATCAATAAAGCTTACATAGAGAGAGAAAGAGAAATTTATCTTAGGAAAACAGCTAATCCACTTATAGAAGCTGCCAACTCCAAAGTTCTTGGATCAAATGTCAAGCTGGAGGCTTTTCTCAACTCACACAGCTGCAGGGGCTGAGGAGCTCAAGGTTAGCTGGCAGTATACTGGCTGTTGACTCCAGTGAATGACAAATTTAAGATCTCCAGGATGAATGGTGGATTGTTCGCTCATGGACAGTTGTAGGCAGCACAACAGAATCACGATCCACAGAAGAGTGTCTCTTTTCCCAGGATGTCCATAAATATACTAGAAGCAGGCCACACCCCTAGGGAAACTACCTTTCAATGGATTGGCTACTCAAAACATATATATCTGATCCCTTCATGGGAATAACCATATCACAACTGCTTAAACCACACAGAATTGTGGTCCAGCCAAGTTGACACACAGCTCCAACTATCACAACCCACTATGTAAAAACTTTCTTCCCACTTTCACCCTGTGGTTAACTCTTCCTTGTATCCTTCTTTCCTCTGCATTCCTACCTTCTGAGCTTTCTCCATAAGCAAATACTGCCCTTCTGCCCTCCCATGGTGGATTGTTCTTAGGGGTCCCTGGTGTAATTGTTCACCTATTGTAGACCTATTGTTAGCTGAAAGTTACAACACAGGAGAGTGAGTTCAATTCCAAGTCCAAAGAGTGACTACAGGCCTTAATCATAGGGGTCTTAATCTTAGTCTCTATCACACAAGTAATCCTAGTCTTTTCTATGACTGAGTTTTGTTTCACATTTTTCTCCCTAAGGTAGACATTTAAAACAAAAAAAGAAAGAAAGAAATCAATACATTCAGTTAGGGATTAGAGTCCTGACATTACAGGAGCTTTGAGTACAGATGACATAAACAGTTGCAGGACCTTTCCAAACATGAAAATTGGTGTTCCATATAATTATCACATGAAAAATACAAATTTCTAAAAATGTATTTTATTTTTGTTGAAAGGATACATAGTAGAATTACACCGATTCAACAATTTCTACATGTACAATTCATTGACATTGATTACATTCTTCCAGTTGTACAGCCACTCTTGCCCACCTTTTCTAAGTTGTTTCTCCTCCATTAACATAAACTCACTGCTTCCTAAGCTATTTAACCTTTCAAGTTGCTCTTGTCAATTTGATCCCATATATGTAATTCCTTAAATTGCACAATGCTCAAGGCATATTTATTTATTTATTTATTGCTAATTAAGATAAACTGTTATTAGGTTTAAAGAGAACTTCAGGGGATGATTTGTTTAAGGTTTAAAGATCATTATCAGAGCTATAGTTCTGGAAAGTCATCTAGTCTCAATGGTTCCAGAATTCTGGTTTCCACAAAAATTTGAAATTTGTTTCTGCATTTTCCCCTTTTGATTAGGATTGGTTTCTGGAATTTTTTATCAAAAATTTCAGTAATGGGAGCTAGGAATCTTTCAGTTTTGCTGGCCTCATGGCATAGGAAGTAGTTGTCCATGGAGTCAATTATCCACGCATTCCATTTCTTCCTCCTATTCCTGACTCTGTTTCTCTGTTGCTCCAGGCAAATGCAAAACAATTGTTGTACCTTGGAGGACCACTCAAAGGCTTGCAAGACCTCAGATAGTATGCAACAAACTGGAGGTAGAATAAAAGTACTAAACAGGATACTGAGATGTCCCACAAAAACCATTATCCTAAACTCATTGAAGCTCAATATCATCAGTCAGAACAAGGCTAGGACTGACTGTGGAACAGATCATGTTGCTCATATGCATCTTTAAGTTGAAGCAGAAGAAAATTAATACAAATCTACAACAGCAAAAACACAACCTTGAGTATATCCCCCTGAATTTAGAGATCATCTAAAGTACAGATATGATGCATTGAAAACCAGTGACTGAAGACCAGATTATTGGTGGGATGACATCAAGAACATCATACATGAAGAAAGTAAAAGGTCATTAAAAAGACAGGAAAGGAAGAAAAGATAAAACAATAGAGTGTGGCTAAAGCAAATGGAAGAAATGATGAAGTAAAAGATCTGAACAGAAGATTTCAAAGGGTAGATCGAAAGGACAAAGTAAATTATTGTAAGGAAATGTGCAAAGACCTGGGGTTAAAAAATAAAAAGGAAGAATGTGTTCAGCATTTCTCAAGCTGAAAAACTGAAAAAAAAAAAAAAAATAAGCCCTGAGATGCAATATTGAAAGATGGGCAAAAGATTGAATGACGTAGGAAGTATCAAAAGAAAATGAAAGTAATATGCAGAGTAACAGTTACCAAAATAAACAGTTGATGTTCAACTATTTCAGGAAGTATCATATGATCAAGAAACAATGGTATTGAAAGACGAAGTGCAAGCTTTCCTGAAGGAACAGGCAAAGAAAACAAGGCTCCAGGAATTGGTGGAATACTCATTGAGATGTTTCAAGATACAGATGTAGCACTGGAGGCACTCAGTCATTGATGCCATGAAATTTGGAAGACAGCTATATGGCCCACAGACTGAAAGAGATCTATGTTTTGTTTTGTTTTGTTTTTGTCTATTCCAAAGAATGGTGATTCAACAGAAAGTGGAAATTATCAAACAATATCATTTATATCACATGCAAGTAAAATTTTGCTGAAGATAATTCAAAAACGATTGCAGAATTATACTGACAGGTAACTGCCAGAAATTCAAGCTGGATTCAGAAAATGTGAGATGGATCTTGGCTGAAAACAAATATCAGAAAGATATTTACCTGTGTTTACTAACTGTGCAAAGACATTCAATTCTGTGGATCATAACATATATGGATAACATTACAAAGAATGGGAATTCCAAAATGCTTAACTATACTTGTGGAGAACCTGTACATAGACCAAGAGGCAGTCATTCAAACAGAATAAGGGGATACTGCATGGTTTCATATCAGAAAAATGTGTGTGTCAGGGTTGTATCCTCTCACCATACTTATTCAATCTGCATGCTGAGCAAATATCTGATAAAATAGACTATATGAAGAAAAACACAGCATCAGGATTGGAGGAAGATTCATTAACAATCTGCAATATGCAGATGACACAACCTTGCTTGCTGAAAATGAAGAAGACAAAAGAAAGAAACAAAGAAAACACAAAATCCTCATGTCTGGACTAATAAGCAACATCATGATAAATTGAGAAAATATTGACATTATCAAGGATTTCATTGTACTTGTATCCACAATCAACACCTATGGAAGCAGCAGTCAAGAAATCAAATGACATATTGTATTAGGCAACTCTGCAACAAAAGATCTCTTTACAGTGTTAAAGAGCAAAAATGTCACTTTGAAGAGTAAGATGTACATGGTGTTTTCAATAGCCTCATACACATGTGAGAGCAGGACAATGTACAAGGAAGAGGAAGACGGCAGAAGAACTGGTGCACTTGAGTCATGGTGTAGGCAAAGAACATTGAATGTATCGTGGATTGCTGGAAGAACGAATAAATCTGTCTTAGAGAAAGTACAACTGGAATGCTCCTTAGAAGCAAAAATGGTCAGACTTCGTCTTTCATACTTTGATTATGTTGTCAGAAGGGTCCAGTCCCTGGAGAAGGATATTATACTAGATAAAATAGAGGGTCACCAAAACAGAGGAAAAAAATCTCAATGAAATGTATTCACACAGTGACTCCAATGGTGGGCTCAAGAAAGGCAATTATTGTGAGAATGACACAGGACTAGGTGATATTTTGTTCTGCTGTACATAGGGTCAATATGAGTAGGAACCAATGAGTCAGAACCAACTCAGTGGCACCTAACAACAACAAACTTCCAAACTAAGAGCCCAAATCCCATGAAGTGTTTGGTTGTACATTGTATGTAAGTGGCCTCAGCAGCTTCTCCTTTTTTTTTTTGCTGTTGTTGTAGTAAATATATCTGCTTTGGTTGCTTAGTGCTGCTCTAACAGAAAATATACCACAAATGAGATGGCTTTAACAAACAGTTTATTCTCTTCCAATTTTGGGGGCTAGAAGTCGGAGTTCAAAGGCTCTAGGGGATGGGTGGAAGCCCCTCAACATTGGGCTTCAGCTCTGCCTCCTGCTCCTGGCCCACTGAAGTTGGAGGCTTTTCTTCACTCAGGCAGCTGCTGGCTGCTGAAGCTGACAAACCCAAGGTTGACAAGTAAAAAGGCACAGTCCCATATTACCAAACAACATGGCAGGCCACTAATTCAAGTCTAGAAAAAGTCCCAAGATCAGTAGGGCATGGCAAGCTACTAAACAATGACCTGTCTACATGCAGGGTTCAAGTGTGTCAAAATTCTGTAGTTCACAAATCTTCTCCTTATATATGGAAAGTAGATCACAGCCCTAAAGCAGCTACTCAGCTGCTCATGGCAGATTCCACCATGAAGCTGATTGCCAGTCTCATTATGGGGAATAACTATCACCAGCTTCCCAGCCACTCAAAATCAAGCCCAGCCAAGTTGACATATAACCTTAACTACCACAATATCTATCACACAACTTTGGCCAATTCGAGTTTTAATAGATGTACAATTTACTGGCATCAATTATGTTAATGGGCTGTGCAATCCTCACCTTTAATCAATGAGAATTTTCCATCATCGTAAACAGAAACTTAGCGGTCCATAAGCAATAACCTCCTCCCCTTTCACATCCCTAGTAACCACTGATAAACTTTGGTCTCCATAGATTTGCATGTTCTTGTATTTTTATAAAAGTGAAGTCATATAATATTAGGCTCTTTGTGATCAACTTATTTCACTCAGCATACTGTCTTCAAGCTCCATCCACGTTGTAATATGTTGCAGGACTTCATTTTTCTTTCTGATTGAGTAGTAGTCCATTGTATGTGTGTAACCCATTTGATTTACCCATTCACCCATTGATGGGCATTTAGGTTGTTTCCCTTTTTGGGCCATTGTGAATAATATTTCAGTGAACACTGGTGTACATATGTCCACTTCCATTACTGCTTTCAAGTTCCTTGGGTATGTTCTTAGCAGTGGAATTGCCCAGTCACATGGTAGTTCTATTTTTCAAAATGACTGTACCATTTTGCATCTCCACCAGCATTAAATAAGGGTACCAATTTCCCCACATCCTTGTCAACTTTTGTAATTTTCCTGTTTTTTCTCACCTTATCCATCCTAGTGGGAGTGAAATTATTCTCACTGTTATTTTGATTTTCATCTCTCTGGTTCCTAATGCCATTAAGCATATTTTCATGTTTTTGCTAGTGTTCTGAATGTCTTTTTTGGGGGAAATGTCTATTCAAGTCCTTTGCCCATTTCTTGATTATGTTATTTATCTTTTGGTTGTTGCCAATGTTATGTGTGTGTGTGTGTATGTGTGTGTTGGTTATTAGATTCTTATTGACTATATGGATTGTGAAGATATTCTCCCAGTGAGTAGCTTGTCTTTTCACTTTTTTGATAAAGTCTTTTGATGAACAAACTATCTGATTTTTATGAGTTCACATTTATTTATCTTTCCCTATGTTTTGTTATTATATCACATAGGAGCTCTGGTAGCATAGTGCCTAAGGCACTTGACTGCTAACCAGAAGGCTGGCGGTTCAAACCCACCAGCCACTCCTCAGAAGGAAGGTTGGGCAATCTACTTCTGTAGTGATACTGTCTCGGAAACCCAAGGAGGGGTCACTATGAGTTGGGGTCGACTCAATGGCACACAATAACAACAACAACATGTTTTGTTATTATATCACATAACCCATTGGTAAAAACTTGGCCCAACAGCCATACTTCTGCACTTTCTTCTAGGAAATGTATGGTTTTAGTTTGCACATTTAGGTCCTTAATCCTAGAATTTGTTTTTGTGTATGGTGTGAGACATGGGTCCTGTTTCATTTTTCTGCATGTGGAAATCCAATTTTCCCAACATCATTTATTGAAGCAACTTTTCTTTCCCATTTCAATAAACTTAAAACACTTGTCAAAAATCAGTTGACCATGGGTATGTGGGTTTATTCTTGGACTCTCAATTCTATTCTATTAGTTAATGTGTCTACTGTTATACCAGAACCAAGCTGTTATCATTACTATGGCCATATAATATGTTTTAAAATCTAAAGATGTGATTCCTTCTACTTTGTTCTCAAATTGCTAAAGCAATTTTCCATATAATGTTGAGTACTGGATTTTCCATTTCCGTAAAGATGGCTGTTGGAATTTTGAGTAGGATTGCATCGAATCTATGGATTGCTTTTGGTGGTACTGACATCTTAACAACATTAAGTCTTCGTGAACAAGTATTATTCCATTTATTTAAGTGTTCTTAATCTCTGTTAGCATTGTTTTATAATTTTCCTTGTATAAGTCTTTCACATTCCTGGTTAAAGTTATTCTTAGGTATTTAACTCTCTTAGATGCAATTGTAAATGGAATTGTTTCCTTATTTTCCCTTTCAGATATCTCATTGTTGATGTATGAAAACCAAACTTATTTTTGCTTGTTGACCTTATACCCTGTAACTTTGCTAAATTCCTCAGTTATCTCTAGAAACTTTCTTGTGGATTCTCTGGGATTTTCTATATATAAGATAATGTCAGGGCTGACTCGACGGCAAACAACAACAACAACAAGATAATGTCATCCAAAATACAGATAATTTTACTTCTTTTCTGGTTTGTGTATTTAGATATCTTTTTCTTGCCTTAAAGCTCCCAGTAGGACTTCTAATACAATATTGAATAGGAATGGCAAAAGCAGGCATCCTTGTCTGGTTCCCAGTTTCAAGGCAAAAGCTCTCAAACTTTCTCCATTAAGTATAATGCTGGCTGTTGGTTTTTCATAGATGCCCTGAATCATATTGAGCAACTTCTCCTCTATTCCAATCTTATTGAGTGTTTTCATCGAGAGAGGATGTTGGATTTTATCAAATGCCTTTTCTGCATCCATAGCAATGATCATGTGGTTCTTTTCCTTTGTTCTGTTGATATGGTGTATTACATTGACTAATGTTCTAATGTTGAATCATCCTTGAATTCCTAAAATAGGTCCCACTGGGTCATTATATCTGATTCTTTTAATATGCTATTAGATTCTGTTCACTAGTTCTTGTTAAGAAGTTTTGCATCTATACTCATAAGGGATATTGGCTGATAGCTTTCTTTTTCATGGTGTCTTTGTCTTGTTTTGGGAGCTCTGGTGGCATAGTCCCTAAGACATTTGACTGCTAACCAGAAAGCTGGTGGTTCAAACCCACCAGCCACTCCTCAGAAGAAGGTTGAGGAATCTACTTCTGTAGTGATACCACATAGGAAACCCAAAGAAGTGTCACTATGAGTCAGATCTGACTCGACAGCCATGGGTTTATTTTTGGTTTTTGTCTTGTTTTGGTATCAGGTTTACGTTGGCTTCAGATAATGAGTTACGGATTGTTCCTTCCATCTCTATATTTTGGAAGAGTTTAAGCAGGGTTGATGTAAGTTATTCTATAAATATTTGGTAGAATTTCCCAGTGAAGCCATTTCATCTAGGACTTTCCTAGTTGGGAGATTTCTGGTCACTGATTCAATATTTTGACTTGCTATGGGTTTGTTATGATTTTCTATTACCTCTTGAGTCAGTTTGGATAGACCATGTTCTATGAATTTTTCCATTTCACCTAGTCCAAAGGGGCAAGGAAGCCACATCTCCTGACCTCCTCTAACCCCACAAGAGGAAGACAGAATAACCATCTATAGCCCAAGGCCTATTCCTGTGAGGCCAGACATGCTGCCTCCCTCCAACCCTTTCATCAATCCTGACACCAACCGTTCCTCCCGCAGCACCCACTACCTTTCTGCTGGGTTCGATAATTCGCTGCAGTTGCCACACAGAACTCACAGATTATGGGGTTTATTAGGGAAGCACAAGGCTACAATTCAAGTTCAGGAACAATGCTTAGTCTCTCTTAGCCTGCCATCTCTCAGCCATCAGTCTCTCACAGTCTCTCTCCTGGCAGTGTGTGTCTCTCAGTGTCTCTTTCAGCAATGTGTGTCTCTTGTGTCTCTTTCCCAGCAGTGCATGTCTCTCAGGAGCACGTTTCTTCTCTCAGTAGCACATCCTTCTCAGCCAGGAGTCAGAGAAAGTTCTGCCTCTAGGAGGACTCTTTTTGAGCCTGGAAGAGTGGCCAAACTAGCCAATCATAACAACAGAATTCTAAGCACCTGAGAGACAGCAAACTTCCCAGAACTTTGCTTTGTGCCACTCTCAATAGAAATACCCCAGATAGATAATTTAATAATCAAGAGCTCCTCAGTTGCTTACAGCAAATTCCACCACAGAGTTTACAAAGACTTATGGCTAGAAAAGCCATGCCAGGTAATTTACTACATCACATTATCCAGTTTGTTACCATAAAATTGTTCATAGCATTCTGTCATAATTCTTTTCATTTCTGTCAGTCCAGTTGTAATATCTCCCCTTTCATATCTTATTTGTTTACTCACATTTTTTTTCGTTTTCCTTTGTCAGTCTAGCTAAAAGTTTGTCAATTTATCAATCTTTTCAAAAACCAATTTCTAGTTCTGTTAATTCTCTCTATTGCTCTCCTGTTATCAATTTTACTTATTTCTCCTTTCATCTTTGTTATTCCCTTTTTCCTGGCATGTTTAGGCTTAGTTTGGTCTTCTCTTTCTAGTTCCTCAAATTGTAGTTAGGGTGCTGATTTGAAATCTTTCTTCTTTCTTCATTTAAGGATTTATTTTTGTGTGTCTTAAACTTTCTTTGTCTTTTTCCTGTACTTAGAGAGAAACCAAAACTCATGAGATGCAGCAAAAGTATGTTTCACTTTCATCTTCATTTGATTCTAATTTCTCCATTGTGGTCAGAGAAAATATTTGTATCTTTTCAGTCTTTTTAAATTCATCAAGACTGCTTTTTGACCTAACATGTAGTTTATCCTGGAAAATGATCCATGTGCACTGGAACAGAATGCAAATTATGCTGTTGTTGGGTGAAGTGTTCTCTATAAATGTGCTAAATCTAGTTGGTTACCATATCATTCAAGTCCTCTCTTTCCTTGCTGATGATCTTTTTTAGATGTTCTGTCCAATATTGAAGTGGTGTACTGAAGTCTCCAAATATTATTGTAGTGTTGTCTTTCTTCAATTAATTCTACCAGTGTTTGCTTCATATGTTAGATCCTTCAATGTTGGATGTACATATATTTATGACAGTTAAATCTTCTCAGTGAATTGACTCAACACTATACAATGTCCATCTTTATCACTTCTAATAGATTTTTTCATAAAGGCTACTATTCTGATATTAAGATTGCCAGCCCAGCTCTTTTTGGTCATTATTTGTATTAAATATTTTTTCCATTCTTTCACTTTCAACCTATTTGTGTCCTTATAAAGAGGTGTCTCATAAACAAACAGTAAATAGTTTGGTCATGCTTTTTTGTTTGTTTGTTTGTTTGTTTGTTTTAATCCATTCTGCTTCTCTTTGCCTTTTGATTGGAACATTTAGTCCATTTATGTTCATTATAATTGCTAATAAAAAAGGAATTAATTCTGTGGGTTTTTTTTTTTTTTTTGTCTTAAGCCTTCTTTATCTTTTTCTTTCAATACTGACTGCTTTTGTGTTTTGTTGATTTATTATAGTGAGCAATTTTGGTTTGATTCTTCTTTGCTTTTGTGTATGTTTTTCAGATATTTTCTTAGTGCTTACCATAAATATTACATTTATCATCTCCCATTTATCACATCCTAGGGTAAGTTGACACCAACTTAATTTCATTAACGTAAGGAAATTCTGTACCACTTCCCATGTTTTATTGTTTTATCATCAATTACATCTTAATATTTCATGTGCTCTGTAACATAATTTTATCCTTGATTTTTATATATTTCTCATTAAAAGCATGAAAAGCAAAACAATTATAAGTATCAAGCATAAATACCTCATTACTAATCCTGATACTTTCCCATACAATTATTTCTACTGGAGATCTTTTATTTATTTATTTATGACTTTGGAATATTTCTAGTGTCTTTTCTCTTCAATCTACAGGATGTTATTTAGTACATTTGTAGGTTTGGTCTGCTGAATATGAAGTCTCTCAGCTTCAGTTTGCCTGAGAATGCTTTAATTTCATTATCATTCTTGTAGGAGTTTTTCTGGGTATAATGTTTTTGGTTGACAGATTTGTTTATTTTTCTTTCAGCACTTAAATATATCATTCAACTGCCTTCTTACTGCCAATATTTCTGATGAGAAATTGGTATTCAATCTTACTGCTTTCATGATTCTTCTGTCTTTATTCTGCTTTTTGAGAGTTTGATTATGATGTGTCTCAGTGAAGAACTCTTTGAGTTTATCTTGCTTGGGGTTCTTTGAACTTCTTGCAATTGAAGATTCATGTTCCTGTTAAGATCCAGGAAATTTTTTGTCACTATTTCTTCAAATATTCATTCTGTTCCTTTCTCTCTCATCTTCTTCAGAGTTTTTATGAAGTATATATAAATTTTCTTGATGCTTTCCCATAATTCCATTAAGCTGTGTTCAGCACTCTTGAGTTTCTATTCTTTTTGCTTTCAACCTTCATAAATTTGACTATTTTATCCTCTAATTTGCTGATTCTTCTGTCTTATTAAATCTATTGTTAAATTCCTCCATTGTGTTTCTCATTTCAGTTACTGCCTCTTTTCGCTGCTCTACTCTTGTTTGATTTCTTTTTAAAGTGTTAAAAAAGAAACAAGGAAAGAAAAACTGTTTTGTTCATGCATAGTTTTCCTTATTTCTTTTAGATCTCTGGCTGTTTTCACAAAGCTATTTTCTTATGTCTAATATAGCTGTATTATATTGAGTATAATAAATTGAATAATTATATTGAATATGCCATCTATTCAGTGTTTGGAATTTCACAGATATAATTTCACTCCTTTTGTTATGTTCATTTGAATGGACCATCATTTCTCCTATCTTTGTGTCTTGTGATCTTTTCATTGATGTTGTTGTTGGGACATTGGAATTATTACTATTTTTTTTTTTTAAATTGTGATTTGGGTGAAGATTTACAGAGCAAATTCACTTTCCATACAGCAGTTCACATATACTTTGTCTCATGTCATTGACCACAGTGTACC
>NW_006921895.1:2171801-2173194 GCF_000298275.1 Orycteropus afer afer
TTCAAGGTATATGCTTTCTAGCATACAGAAGCCTCAGCAATCCTCAATACTAATCAGAAGAGGGGCAGAGTCAAAGTGACCTTCTGGGAGATCTATCCTTTTGATTTTTGAGGCCTGAGCTATGAAGTGCACAGGCAGGCAAGTAGAGTACTGGATATGATAACAGAGTTCACTGAAAGAAGGCTTCTGTAGCAATTCACAGTAGCTTGGTTGCCAACACTTTCTGCATAGGGAGGGGCTGTTATTCTCTGAATGGTCCCTCAGGGATGTCTACCTTGTTGCTATCAGAATCCCACTGATAGTGTATTGCCTACGAGTGCAGGCTCCCCTCAAGGCACTTGCTTCATAAGACACAGCAGCCTCAGTCAGCATTCCTCAGCACCCAATGGAAGGGTGTACTGACAGACCTGAACTGACCCCCCAAGAAGATCTATCCTGTTGATTTCAGATTCCTGAGCTACAAAGTGAACAAGAAGACAGATAGGCTGCTGGCTGTGAAAGCAGGCTCCACTGCAGGGGGCATTCTGTAGCAAATTGCAGAAGTCTGGCAACTGATAGTTACTAAGTGAGGGAGGTGCTGACAAGATATGAATAGACCCCTAGGCGGTCTACCTTATTGACTTTTGAGCAGAAGCTTGGGGTCCAGTCTCTTTCCACAAACAGAGGTATGGTGGTTAGGGTAGCAAGTTCTTTTAATGGGTCGCTTCCCCAGTTCAAAGTAGCTAGCAACCCACATGGCTGTGGAGAGGGGCAGGGATGGAGAGAGAAGAAATTTTCCTACTATACACAATGTGTCATTTACCCACTGACTTTTGCCTGTCTGCAGTTCCACACTGCTGTTCTTTGCTTTCTAATTCAGAGTCCCACAAGTCTGAGCACCATTGTATTGTATTTCTTGTTGTATTTGGGGGACAGGTCACAATTATGATCTGTTTACACCATCATCTTCTCAGAATCACAAAATATAGTTGTATAAATTCAAAAACTGGCTTCACCTTCTTCCCTGTTTTCCTCATTTGATCTGACTTTTTCTTCAGGATATTCCTATTCTTATCCATGTTACTGTTATTCTCCCAAGGCAAAGGGCTCAGGAATTGGTTTGCACTTATTTTCCGTCTATCCCCTTCATTAGTTAGATATTCTGTACTCAAGCATATAGCTGCTGCCCACCATCTCTGTAGCTGACACTCAGATTGGTGAGTTCTCGGGTGCCAAATCCCTTTACCAGTTCTCTGGTCCTACCTCCCGCTTCTGCTTGCTTTACTTCCAAAGGTTTGCTCCCTAGACCTTCTTCTGAGAGATAGTCTGAGCTATTGGAATTATTCCCCAGTGTAAAAGAGATCATGTAACCTTGAGGTGTCCAGTAGCCAATAGCTCATTGGTGCAGAAATAT
>NW_006921895.1:2173474-2180377 GCF_000298275.1 Orycteropus afer afer
ACTCGATGGCAAATAACAACAACAAATATTCTTTCCCTGTCCTTCCTCTTCCACTCCTTTATTGGCTTGCTCTGGAAACAATACCCTGAAAAATTACTTCCCATGTACCCTTGCCATAGGGTCAGCCTCTAGAGAACTCAACCTTAGACATTCTCCCCTTAGTACTGTCCTAGTTATCTATTGCTGTTGTTAGGTGTCGTCTAGTAGGCTCCAACTCATAGCAACCCTATGTGCAATGAAACAAAACACTGCCCTCTCCTGCTCCAGCCTCACAATCCTTGCTATGCCTGAGCCCATCATTGCAGCCACTGTGTAAATCCATCTCGTTGAGGTCCTTCCCCTTTAACTCTGACTCTCCCAATTACTGAGCATGATGTGCTTCTCCAGGGAATGGTCACTTCTGACAACATGACCAAAGTAGGTGAGATGAAATCTGGCTCTTCTTACTTCCAAGGAGCATTCTGGCTACACTTCTTCAAAGACAGATTTGTTCTTTCTTCTGGTGTTCTACTGGTGTTTTCAGTATTATTCACCAACACCACAACTCAAAATATCAACTCTTCTTCAGTTTTCCTTTCATCCTCCAGCTTTCACATGTATATGAGGCTATTGAAAATACCACAGCTTGGGTTAAGTGCATATTAGCCTTCAAAGGTCTTTTGCACCAGATTTGCCAAGTGCAATACAACGTCTGATTTCTTGACTACTGCTTCCATTGGTGTTGATTCTGGATCCAAGCAATATGAAATATTTAACAGTCTCAATCTTTTCTCCATTTACCATGATGCTGCTAATTGGTCCAGTTGTGAGTATTTTCATTTTCTTTATTTTGAGAGGTAAGCTATACTGAACACTGTAGTCTTTAATCTTCATCAACAAGTGCTTCAAGTCATCTTCACTTTCAGCAAACAAGTTGTATCATCTGCATATTTCAGGTTGTTAATGAGCCTTCCTCTAATCTTAATGCCATATTCTTCAGATAGTCCAGCTTCTCACTCAGCATACAGATTGAATAAATATGGTGAAAAGATACAACTTTGATGCACTCCCTTCTTGATTTTAAAACATGCAGTTACCCTTGTTCTGTTCGAATGACAGCTTTCTTGTCTATGTACAGGTGCCTCATGAGCACAAGTAAGTGTACTGGAATTCCTATGCTTCTCAATGTTATCTGTGATTTGTTATGACCCACACAATCTAATGCTTTTGCATAGTCAATGAAACACAAGTAAGCGTCTTCCTGGTGTTCTTTAATTTCAGCCAAGATCCATCTGACATTAGTAATGATATCTCTTGTTCCACAGCCTCTTCTGAATCCAGCTTGCATTTCTGGATGTTCCTTGTCAATATACTGCTTCAACCATTTTTTGAATTATCTTCAGCAACATTTTAGTTGTGTGTGATATTAATGATATTGTTCAATTATTTCCACATTCAGTGGGATCACCTTTCTTTGGAATGGGTACAAATATGGATCTCTTCCAGTCATTTGGCCAGGGAGCTGTTTTCCAAATCTCTTGGCATAACCAAGTGAGTACCCCCAATGGGGCATCCATTTATTGAAACATATCAATGGGTATTCCATCAATTCCTGGAGCCTTGTTTATCACAAATTTATTCAGTGCAGCTTCAACTTCTTTCAATACCATTGGTTCTTGATCATATGCCACCTTCTGAAATAGATGAACATCAACCAATTATTTTTGGTACTCTGTGTATTCCATCCATCTTCTTTTGATGTTTCCTGGATCATTCAATATTTTGTCCACAGAATCTTTTAGTATTGCAATTCAAGACATGATTTTTTTTTTTTCCCAATTCTTTCAGCTTGAAGAAAGTCAAGCATGTTCTTCCCTTTTGGTTTTCTAACTCTGGGTCTTTGCACATTTCATGATAATAATTGGCTTTGTCTTCTCAAGGTGCTCTTTGAAATCTCTGTTCAGCTCTTTTATCTTGTCATTTCTTCCATTTGTTTTAACTACTCTCTATTCAAAAGCAAGTTTCAGAGTCTCTTCTGACATCCATTTTGTTCTTTCCTTCCTTTCCTGTCTTTTTAGTGACCTTTACCTTCTTCATGTATGATGTTCTTGGTGTCCTCCCACAATTCATCTGCTTTTCAGTCATTGGTGTTCAATGCATCGAATCTATTATTTAGATGGTCTCCAAATTCAGGTGGGATCTAATCAAGGTTATATTTTGGCTCTTGTAGACTTGTGTTAATTGTTTTCAGTTTCAATTTGAACTTGCATTTGAGCAGTAGATGGTTGGTCCACAGTCAGCTCCTGGCCTTGTTTTGGTTGAAGATACCGAGCTTCTCCACTGCCTCTTTCCACAGATGTAGCTGATCTGATTCCTGTGCATTTCATTTGGCAAAGTCCATGTGTATAGCGACCATTACATTGTTGAAAAAAAGGTATTTGCAATGAATAAGTCATTGGTTTTGCAAAATTCTATCAGAGGATCTCCAGCATCATTGCTTTCTGTCATCACAACCATATTTTCCAACTATTGGTGACTCTTCCTTGTTTCCAACTTTTGCATTCCAATCACCAGAAATAATTAACACATCTTGATTGTATGTTTTGTCAATTTCAGACTGCAGAAATTTGTAAAAATCTTCAGTTTCCTCATCTCTGGCTTTTGGGGTTGGTGCACAAATTTGAATAATAGAAGTATTAACTGTCCTTCCTTGTAGGTGTATGGATATTAACCTATCACTGACAGCATTGTACTTCAGGACAGATCTTGAAACACTTTTTGTGATGATGAATGGCATGCTGTTCCTCTTCAATTTGTCATTCCCAGCATAGTAGATGATATGGTTGTCTGATTCAAAATGGCCAAAACCAATCCATTTAATCTCACTAATATCTAGAATATCAATCTTTATGTGTTCCATTTCATTTTTGACAACTTCCAACTTTCCTAGATTCATATTTTGTACTTCATTATTCATACTTCATTGTAATTAATGTATGTTTACAGCTGTTTCTTCCAATTTTGAGTCATTCCACATCAGCAAATGAAGGTCCTGAAATCTTTATTCCATCCACATCATTAAGGTTGACTCTATTTGAGAAGGCAGCTCTTCTCCAATCATATTTTGAGTGCCTTCTGACCTGAGGTGCTCATCTTCCAGCACTATATCAGACAATGTTTCAGGGCTATTTGTAAAGTTTTCCAGTAATATATCAGACAGTTTCACTGTTATTCATAAGGTTTTCCCTGGCCAATTCATTGAGACATGGATGGTCTCTTCCTTCTTCCGAGTCTGTGTTAGTCTGGAAGTTCCACTGAAACCTGTCCACCTTGGTGACCCTGCTGGTATTTGAAATACCTTTGGCATATCCTACAGGTTGACAGCAACATGCAAACCACCACAGTGTGACAATCTGACAGAGGAATGGTAGTCTTAGTTATCTAATGTTATTATAATAGAAATACCACAAGTGAATATCTGTAACATACAGAAATTTATTCTCTCACAGTTTAGGAGACCAGAAGTCAAATTCAGAGCACAGCTCTAGGGAATGGCTTTCTATCTCTTTTGGCTATGGAGGGAAGTCCATGCCTCCTTTCAGCATCTATGGACACAGCGTTCTTTGGATCTACATGTGTGTTGGCTTCAGTCTTCCACTGGGTCTACAAGTTTCTCGACACAGGGAATCCAGATCCAAAGAACACACTCTGCTCCTGGCTCTTCTTTTTTTTGATAGTAGTCAGGTCCCTCTCTCTGCTTGCTTCTCTGTCAAGTTATCTCATGTCAGAAAAGAAACAATGCAGGTTACAACCCAAGGAAACTCCCCTTATGTTGAATCCGGGCTGTGACCTAAGTAAGGGTATTCCATCTCCTTCTAATCCCCTTACAACTGATTGCCTGATCACATCAAATCACATCATGGAAGATGATTACATCATTACATAACTGAGAAAGCACTAAGAATCATAGCCCAGGCAAGCTGGCACATATGTTAGGGGCACACAATTCAATCAACGACACTCTACCTTTTGCCCCCTGTGGTAAATAAAGTTGTATGTCAAATTGGCTGAGCCATGGTTTTGAGTCATTTGGCAACTTGATGTATTTATTCCCCATTATGAGACTGTAATCACCTCCAGGGTGGAATCTGCTGTGAGCACTAATCAATTGAAAGGTGTTACCTTTGGGTTGTATCCTGCTTCCAGTACATATGGAGAAATTTTGGGAAAGGTCTCCAGCTTTTTGGCACATTTGGATACTGCATTTGTCTGAGTCTTCATCTCCATTTCCTGGATTTGAACCAGTGCCCTGCCCTGTTGTCTGCTGATCTTGGGATTGTGCCATTTTACATGCTGATCTTGGGTTGATCAGCCTCAGCAGCCAGCAGGCATACATTAAGAGAAGCCTCTGGTTCCAGAGGGCCTGGAAAAAGTGTCAGAGCTGAAGCCCAATGTCAAAGGGTCTTCACCCATCCCTTAAAGCCAGCACGCTAAAGTCAAACTTCTAGCCTCCTAAACTATAAGAGAATAAATTCCTGTTTGTTAAAGCCATACACTTGTGATATTTCTGTTATAGCAGCATGAAAGAACCAAGATAGCCCCCCAAAAATTCATGCAAAACACTTTCAGCCCTTCATATCATTCAAAAGTCTTAAATCAACTCCAAATCCAAATTCCATCCTGGGGCAAAATCTTCTCCATCTATGAATCTAGAATACAAGTTACCTGCTTCCAAATTAAATGGTGGAACAAGCACAAGATAGACATTTCCATTACAAATGAGAGAAATTTGAGGAAAAGAAGGGATAATGGGCGTCGAGCAATAGAAAACTCAGCAGAACAATTTTCATTAGCTCTTAAGTCTTCAAAATAATCTGCTCTCTGAGACCATCTAGGCAATGGCATTGCCCTCCAGACTCTGAGATTTTGCCATGCTCTCTGGACTCTGGGTAGATGCCCCTTGACCCTGGGTTTCAGCTCCACCTTCCAGCCCCACTAGGATAGCAATTTTGCTCCCTCAGCTTTGGGAGATCCCATTCTCTTAGTTTGTCTGAGTCTCAACACTACCCCCTTGGACCTGTTGGGCTCCACCCTTGGGTATGTCCACCCCCTCCTCTCAACTTTGGGAAAAGGGTCTGGCCCCATTCCCCTAGCACTTGTAAATCTCAGCCCCACAATCAGGAACTGAGTTGGTGAAGATCTGACTCTTTGAAAACTAGGATTGCATGGCCCCATCCTTGAGTCCCACAAGGTGAAATCTACAGCTTTTGAGACTAGAGATGTGTATCCTACCCATTGAGGCTGAGGCATCTCTGCTTCCCATGCTCCTTGTCTCTTCAGCTTCTGCTTCTTTGTTCCTTGGTTTCTTGGCCTCTTAGTGCCCTCAGCCTCTTGGCTTGGCCTGTCCTCTGCCCTGCTCAAATATGTGTTGCAAAGCATTCTGGCTCTACAAATAAGTGTCTGGAAGCACTCCAGTTTGTCAGCAAGCCTCAGCATGAAGGCACTCATTCTCTTGCTCATTGGGTAAGACTAGCTCTGTCTACAAATACCCACTCCTCTAGGAAACCTCCTGCTTAGAAGCACTAAGCTCCTTGCTGTTGGCTCCTGTACCCTGTCACTATGGTCTCCTGGTTCTACTGCCAACATTTGTCTTCCACTGCTTCCCACCATCTGTGCCATCTTCAGTGCTACAACTTTCCTCACTTCCTTCTGAGGCCTCACTAGAATTTGTATGGACATCCATTATTCTACCAACATCCTCTTCAAGGCAATCTAGAATTTTGTTAGGCACGTTAAAATCCTTCCACCCTATACCTATTACTCAATCCCAAAGCTGCTTCCACATTTTAGGTACAGGCAGTTCCTGAGTTATGAATGAGATCCATTCCTAATTGTGTCTTTGAGAATTTGTTAGAGAGTTCCTGCAAGATGGTGAACTATGCAGAAAGACTGCACAGACCCTCTTCAAAAAAGAAAAGGGAAACCAACTAACACAGACACAGAAGATAATCCTGGACCCCTGAGCCTTGAAGGGAAGGATATAGAAGTGGACTAAACCCCAAATAGCAGAAGAATTTGTGTGAAAATACCAAAAAAGGAGACATACAGAGCTGCAATCTGGCAGCGATCCTGAGTGATCCTGATGGCACAGATAGCTTGGAGATTCCCAAGTGCTGGTAGGACTTAAGAAATAACCTAAAAATCAGCCCTGCTAGCCAGGGACTGCACAGAGGACTGTGCATGGTGGCTGGGGAATAAACGGAGAAGGTGAAGAGAAAGGCAGGCTGGGCTGTGGAATTTTGCCGGTCTGGAGGACACTGCCATTTTGAAAGTCTAAAAGCAGCTTGACTATTTTGGATATTTAAAGAGACAGCATTCTCACAGATTCCCGGGGCTTAAGAACACATTCTGCTTCCAGCAACCCCAAGGACCCTCCGAACCTGGAAGACTGAAAAGTTTTTTGAAGGTTATTCAATTGTAATTTGTGACTAATTGAGTGGGAGACAATAACAGTCCCCATAAGACACAACTACACCCACAACCCTGCAACTTCACTAACTGAGCAAGAGCCACTACCTCCTTCTCCACCAATGGCCCAATGATAAAAAACTACCAAGAAGAGCCTGAATCACCCTTGACTGTTCTTCACAAACAGTTAACAGAGATCTAAATACAACAACGCCACGATGCCTCAGAAACAACAGACCATCACAGTCCACACAAACAATCAGGATAAAGTGGTAGAAAGAAGGGAGCAGGATACAGACACAGAACACATCCCTGAGGAAGAAGCAGCACTGGAACTCTCTGATAAGGAATTCAAAAGAATTATCTTTAGGTGTCTTCAAAGGATTGAGAGACAGACCAAAGAAAACACAGAAAACAACTTAGAAGAACTTTGGAAGAAAATACAAGAACAAAAGG
>NW_006921895.1:2180972-2182774 GCF_000298275.1 Orycteropus afer afer
ATATGATGGTGAAATTAGGAGATTTCCAGATAAGCAGAAACTAAGGGAATTTGTTAAAACCAGACCAACCTTACAAGACATGCTAAAGGGAGTCCTTTGAACAGGGAACCAAAAAATAGCAAATAACAACTGACCATTAATACACAAGATGACATAACCCAGACATCACAGCTATGGACATATCCAAAGTAAAATGAGCTTACAAGAATGTAAACCAGGAACCAGAGACATCAATTGGAGAGTGAGGACAACTACAAACAAAAAGAGGGAAAAGACTGTGTAGCCACAGAACTTCTAAATGGTGAGGAAGTTAAGAGAGCTGTAAGATAGAATGGACTGTTGTAACAAGATCTGTACCTCACACCATACACAAAAATGAACTCCAGATGGATCCAAGATTTAATGTGAAACCTAAAACTATACATTTCCTCCAGGAAAATCTAGGGGCAAATGTAAGGGCCCTAATTGTTGTTGTTGTTGTTATGTGCCATCGAGTCGGCCCCGACTCATAGTGACCCCTCCTTGGGTTTCCGAGACAGTATCACTACAGAAGTAGGATTTCCCAACCTTCCTTCCGAGATGAAATCTAGTGAGACCTCCAATACTATTGCCCTGGAATATATTCTGCACCTGGAATATATTCTGCACCTGGAATAAAACGTACCCCCAGGGGCTGGCTCTCAGCCCAATAGTTAACAAGATATACATGCAGACCACTTAACCCAGGATGATGCACCCACATACTCTGTGGTAATACATACCCTAGAGCAAGACCACCAGAGGACCAACATTCAAATTAAGGAAATGCAGGACTAACAGGAGTGCATAAATCTGAGGGGCACACGAGGGGGGGGTGTTATGTGTTACAGGGTAGGGAGGGGAAGAGACTGGGTTAGGGTTGGACATGGTAAATGGGGAGTGCAACTAAATGTACACATAACGTTGAATGAAAAACAAGCTCTTGAAAATAAATAAATAAATAAAACTAAATATTAGAAAATAATAAAAGAAAAGCTAAATGATTTTACTATGACTACAGTACCATGAAATTTAATATAATTAATATTTTTTTATTATTAAGTAGATTAAACCACCATCTGTCTGTTTTTCATATTGTGGTGTCTTGTTGGAAGTTATGCCACTAGCATTTCAAATACCAGTAGGGTCATCCATGGTCTACCATGTTTGGCAGAGTAGAGGGTCAG
Source organism: Orycteropus afer afer (assembly GCF_000298275.1). Taxonomy (NCBI): domain Eukaryota; kingdom Metazoa; phylum Chordata; class Mammalia; order Tubulidentata; family Orycteropodidae; genus Orycteropus; species Orycteropus afer. The sequence continues at coordinate 2,182,178 of NW_006921895.1, forward strand.
TGAAAAAGAGGGAGACTCTCAAAGATGGATTGACACAGTGGCTGCAACAATGGGCTCAAACATACCTACTATTGTGGGGATGGCTCAGGATTGGGCAGCATTTTGTTCTGTTGTATATAGCGTTGCTATGAGTTGCAGCCAACTTGATGACATCTATCAACAACAGAAGACTAAACAATCACTGCATGGAGGAAAGAACTTAGGGCTGGACCTAAGTTCTATTTCTAGTTTTGCCACTTGCTGTGTGACAAAGCATAAATTTCTACTTTCTCTTAACCTCACTGCCTCCGGGGTAAATCAGGACTCCTACAGCCACCTCAAAGGAACTTGAAAGGTTGCAATGAGAATATCTTTGTACCCATTACACTATTGTGCTGGGTTTATGTCAGTCACTTACATCTGGTGACTGGAAGCTTCTAAACTATAAGGATTAAATGTGTGTGTGTGTGTGTGCGTGTGTGTATTTCCTTTATTCTTTGTAAGCTTTGGAAAATCTAAAGGTTGTGGGAGGTAAGGAAGAACTACGCTCATATGGCATAAATAGACTATACAATAGCCAAAAGATGGAAACAACCTAGGTGTCCATGGTACATACAC
>NW_006921895.1:2184354-2194080 GCF_000298275.1 Orycteropus afer afer
TTCAGTGACTATACTTCCTTAACAAAAATTTAGGACTTTTGGTCTATAGACCAACAAAGGTTGTTTATTTTCTGATGTGAGAATTTATTCATATGGAAAAAGTCGACCCCTCCTTGGGTTTCCAAGGCAGTTTCAGTACGAAGGTGGATTGCACAATCTTTCTTCCCAGGAGTGGCTGTTGGGTTTGAGCCACCACCCTTCTGGTTAGCAGTTAAAATGCCTTGGGCACTACACCACCAGAGCTCCCTAATTAATTTACAGTATTCGTAAATTTAGCAATCTTTGTGTATGGGACTGTAAATAAATAAAAACTGAAATTAGCCCCCTTAATTCAGAGCATCTAGCCACCAAAATTTTAGGGGAATGGTACTAAAAAAAAAATGTAAAGGTTTTAAGTTATAAATATTTAAGATTAGACTGAGAATAAATGTAAACATAGATATTAAAAAATGGAGTAAAATAATTTGCTTGTTCTTTACCCCTGATTTTGGTTAGAAATATCCTGGTACTTTCTCAAACTTAAATGCAGTTACCCATTCAGTTAAAACAAGGCACAGACTTCCATGGAGAGAAGCAACTAAATGAAAGATATGAAGAATTAAGAAATTAATATTTATTGAGTATGTATGTACATGTGGGAGCTCTGGTACCAAAGTGCCCGGGACACTTGACTGCTAACCAGAAGGCTGGCGGTTCAGGCACACCAGCCACTCCTTGGAGGGTAGGTTGGGCAATCTACTTCTGTAGTGATGCTGCCTCAGAGCCTCCAAGGAGGGGTCACTATGAGTCAGCTCCAACCCGACGACAGTGAGTTTGGTTCAGTTTTTGGTATATTTACATGCTAAGCTTTACATTAGAAAGGGTATGTAATGGTCTTGTATATATAGTAAAATCTGTGAAAGCTGGAACCTGTGTAAGGCAGAAACCTGTCAGAGAAGGAAAACTCAAATATTTTCCACTCAAATTTAGAAAAGTGATAAAACTGTTCTGTCAGAAGTGGAAAACAAGGCAATCCTGTCGAGTTGCAGCTCTCACAGTTTTCACTGTACCTGTGTTTTACTATAATATAGTATAGTTGAATTCAGAAAAGGTCATTGCTGATGTCTGATGAATCTTGGCTGAAAGCAGAGTATACTAGAAAGATTTTTCCTGTGTATTTATGACTGTGCAAAGGCATTTGTGTGGATCATAATAAATTATGGATAACATTAAGAAGAATGGGAATACCTGCACACTTATTTGTGCTCATGAGGAACCTGTACATAAACCAAAAGGCTGTTGTTAGAACAGAACAAAAGGATACTGCATGGTTTGAAATCAGGAAGGATGTTCATCAGGGTTGTATCCTTTCACCATATTTATTCAATCTGTATGCTAAGCAAATAATCCAAGAAGCTAGACTATATGAAAAAGAACGTGGCATCAAGATTGGAGGAGGACTCATTAACAACCTACAATATGCAGATGGTACAGTCTTGCTTGCTGAAAGGGAAGGTGACTTGAAGCACTTACTGAAAAGGATCAAAGACTACAGCCTTCAATATGGATTACACCTCAACAAAAAGAAAACAAAAATCCTCACAAATGGACCAATAAGCGGCATCAGGATAAATGGAAAAAAGATTGACATTGTCAAAGATTTCACAGTGAACACCCATGGAAGTATCAGTTAAAAAATTAGATGTCATACTGCATTGGGCAAATCTACTGCAAAAGATATCTTCAAAGTGGTAAGGTTGAAAAATGTCACTTTGAAGACTAAGGTACTCCTGATCTTCAAACCATGGTCTTTTCATTAGCCTCATATGTGTGAGAAAGCTGGACAATGAATAACGAAGACTGAAGAGTTGATGTCTTTAATTGTGGTGCTGGTGAAGAATACTGAAAATAACCTTGGATTGCCAGAAGAATGAACAAATCTGTCACGGAAGAAGTGCAGTCAGGACCATTTCCCCTGCCATGAAGAGAAGGTGGAGTGGAGCGTGTCTTTGGACCCGAGATCCCTACACTGGACTTCCTTAGCAGAGACAACAGGCTGAGATGACCGAGACGACAAACCAGCTGAGGAACTAAGAGGCATAAGATGGAGCTGCGGGTTTGCCCACCCAAGGAGTGAGAAAGCTGAGTGCCTTTGGGGCCAGAAGCTTGCTGATGGAGTGGGGTGCACCTAAGTGTACCTATTGGCAGAGCTAAAAGAGCTTTGTAACACTTGCCAGAGTGGGGCAGAGACCAGACCAAGAAGCCATGGGCCAGAGAGACATAGCAGAGCAGAGACTTTCCTGATAGAAGAATTGTATCCTGAGAACATACCCAAGTGTAGCCTGCAACTTCCTTAATAAACTCCATATCATGAAAAAAAAAAAAAAAAATTGTTAGAACTTCAAACCAGTTCCACCCAGTTCAGTCATGGCCAAGTGTCACCAGAAAGGACTCACATTTTTCAAACACTGTGAACCAGAAAGAGCCTGAACCAGAAGAATTGCAGGTTGAAACCTTGCTAGAAACTTAGTCTCCCTCTTACAGTAGGAGGGCAGTGTATGCATTGCATAGCAATCAGATCTATTGCTCTCAGATTTGCACAGTTCAAAGTAGTGTTGTTCTGCTCAAAGATGATGGAACATGCTCAAATATGGCAGCACTCCATTTTAAAGATGGTGGCTGACCGTGACACTTTGAATGTGTGTGTCGCTCTCCGACAATCCTGCCAACAATTAAAACTCACATATCAGCCTCCTTAAGGGCTCAGCATGTCTGAGTCTCCTATTCCAGGGCTTTAACCTGTAATTATCCCCATTCTGGGTACTATGCCAAATCTGCCAAATTGTAAAACTTCAGATCTTTTCATTTCTCTTAATCAACTATGAGAGGACCAATTTAAAGGGCAAGTAGGAGTTGTCCATAAGTAAGACATTTGTAACTCAGTGACTGCCTGTCTGTTTGAGAAGCATCTCCCAGTACCAAATTTCTATCCCAGTTATCTAGTGCTGCTATAACAGAAATACTATAAGTGAATGGCTTTAACAACAAGAAATCAACAGTTTAGATAGAATTCAGGCTAGAATTCTGAATTCAAAGTGTCTGCTCTAGAGGATGGCTTTCTCTCTGTCAGCTCTGGAGGAAGGTCTTTGTCTCCTTTCGACATGTCTGGAACTAGCATTCCCTGGAGATCAATGTATGTCTTGAGTTGCCTTCAGGGTATGGCCTGCTACCAGTATATATGGAAAAGCTTTAGGAGAGGTGTCTGGCTTTTTGTTAATTTGGGGTCCTGCATTTGGTCTGTCATCATCTCTAGTTCCAGGACTTGAACAGTGGCCTGCCTTGTTGCCTGCCAATCTTGGGATTGTTATCTTTGCAGCCTATGAGCCAGTAATCTGCCATTTTACCTGCCAATCTTGGATTTATCAGTTTCAACAGCCAGCAGCCTGCTGCTGCTGCCAAATTTGAGTTCCCAAATAGGTCAGGAGAAGCCTCTAGATTGATGTTTGTTCCATGGATTTGGGATGTCCTAGTCTCTACAATTGTGTGAGCCATTTCCTTGAGATAAATTTCTCTGTCTCTCTCTCTCTGTCTCTCTTTAGACACACACACACACACACACACACACACACACGTGGTTAACTGGTTTTGCTTCTCTAGAGAACCCAGCCTAAGATGATGAGAAAAAGGAAAATGTGAGGTTATCAAACCCCAGGAGCGTGAAAAAAGCACATAATCCTTCTAAACTCCAGACTACTTATTCCCTAAACCCATCGAGTTTCTTAGCACCTCGACACCTTCACACATGTCATTTACTCTGTTCAAAGTTTCACTCTGAACAGGAAACAGCTGTGGAAAGCCACCCTCAATTTCTCCAGCGTAAATCACTCCCTCTTCTTTGACAGCCTTGAGCTTCTATAACTCTATGTCAATATGCATCACATTCGATTGTCACATATCTATTTACAGAGCTGTCTCATTCACTGGACTATGAATTTCTTGCCAATAAGACTTATGTCTTGAAGATTTCTGGGCATGACTTTGAGGATGCTTGTTGAATCAATAGTAGCTACAGGCATGCTTGATGAACCCCATAGATATTTACAACATTTTGAGGTCGAAACTACTCACTTTATCATCAATATATAAAGGATACAGAAGAAAAGATGGCAATTCCCCATGCATGGCATCTATTCATTTAACTTTTATGTAACAAAAAACAAACAAACAAAAACATCACTCCTAAACTTACTGGCTATCTCAGCATTCTGAGCTGACAATTTTACCTACATTAAGCTGAGTTGTACTTCTGGTCTCACTAAGCTCAGTCTTTAAATTTCTGGTCAGCTGTGAGTGGGCTAGGGGTTGATTATTCCAGAACTACCAATGTGGATGTGACGTCTCACTTCCAGTAGGTTAGCCTGGGCATGGTGAATAGATGAAGCCCAAGACCTCTTAAGCCTATGGATAGACTACTTCACCATCATTTTTGCTGTAACTTCTAGACTGATATAAATTATAAGGTCAGCCATAATTCAAGAGGTAGGGAAATAGAGCCCACCTCTTATTGTTTGGTTTGATTTGTGTGTTTGTTGGTTTTAATTTTCATTGTGATTTGGGTGAAAGTTTACAGAGCAAATTCACTTTCCATATAGCAGTTCATACACATTTTGTCTCATGACATTGACTGCAATTTTCCACAATGTAACAGCTCTTTTCCCACTCTCTTACCCCCCCCCCCATAGCTACCCATTCCCTGTGTATTTCCCTCCCAGGAACTCTTGCCCCCTTAGCTGTCTCCCTGTGCATACACTGTCCTTCAGTTCTCCCATGATTGATCTCTCCAAGGAGTATATCTATCTAATATAAATGTTCAGCTCATGCCTGTCTTTCGTTTGGCTTGAAGCCACAAGAGTGGGTTCAATTCCAGACCTGAAGGACAACTAGGGGCCATACTCTCATGGGTTTCATCAGACTCTATCAGACCAGCAAACTTGGTCATTTTTTTATGATTTTGAGTTTTGTTCCACATTGTTCTCCCACTCTATCCAGGATCTCCTACACAGATCCCTTCCAACTGGTTGACAGTGGTAGCCAGGTATCATCTAGTTCTTCTGGTCTCATAGTCATATAGGCTGAGGATCACAAGGTCTACCAGTTCCTTGGACTAATTGTTTTCATATGTCTTTGGTTTTCTTCATTCCTCTTTGCTAAGTACAAGAAGAGACCCATCGTTGCATGTAGATGGCTGCTTGCAAGCTTTTAAGATCACAGTTGCTACTCGCCAAAGTAGGCTGTAGAGCAAAGTTTCTGTAAGTCTCTTATGCCAATTGAGCTTGACATCCCCTGTGACCATAGTCCCAAGCTCACAGGTCCAATTACTTACTCCCTTAGGGTAGCTGGCTGTGGCCAAGAAGTCACTACAACTGTGTCAGCTCTACTATCAGAAAACAAAAAGCAAACTCACTGCTGTCAAGTCGGATCTGACTAATAGCAACTCCTCCTTGGGTTTCTGAGGCAGTATTGCCCAATCTTCCTTCTGAGGAGTGGCTGGTGGGTTTGACCTGCTGGCCTTCTGGTTAGCAGTCAAATACCTTAGGCACTACACCACCAGAGCTCCTCACCTCTACTATATACCTGGGAATTCTTACAGAACATACAAATAGACTTGTAGAAATATTGTCTGCCAACCCTATATAAGGTTGGGCAATCCTACTTCCGTAGTCATACTGCCTCGGAAACCCAAGGAGGGGTCGCTATGAGTCAGGTTTGACTCGATGGCACATAACAACAACAACAACAAACCCTATATATGGTCATGGGCACACTCCCCCCTGCCTAGACATACATAATCATTCTGCCTGTCCCCCCATCTATCCATATGTAGATCAATGTTTGCCATCACTGACAGTGCAATACTGTATGTGCAAAAGAGTTCATCTTTGTTGTCTGTACCTCCCATGTACCTCTCTATGTCTTCCTCTTCCTCAATTCATCATGTTGATCACTCACATTTGATACATTGTCCTTCCCTTCACCCAAATTAATACTTGTCTCTACCTATCTAACAGTGTTCCCTCCCCTCCCCTCCCACCCCTGGAAACCAAAAAAGAAAACTTCCTTCCAATGGATTCAAAATGGAGTCTTGTCAGTAATCACCACGCTATTTCCCTCTAGCATCTTAGTGCTTGAAAAACTAGGTAAGCAGTTTGAATTAGGGATTTTGGTACTCGGAACAGCTCACTGAATCCGAGTGCAACAAACACAGAAGAGCAGAATTAGAAGAAAGGCATAGGGAGATTATTTGAGGAAGATCTACCTGGCAGAGGATGGACATGCAGCCAAGAGAGGCCATTGGAAACTTCCCTGGGGCAGTCAATGACTGGCAGGCAAGGACGGCCACCTGAGATCTCCGTGAGTCAAGGAATAAAACACCCTATATCAGCATACCAGTGACCACACCAACATCCTAGCAAACACCCCCAAGGATCTACCTTCAGCACCTGATTTTATCAGTAACTTGGGTCGGCTAAGTGAAAATGGGTGCACGCAGCACCACTGAAACCCAAGTGGAGAGCTCACTGGTGCTCCAGGAAGGTGAGCTCGCACCCCCCTCAGCAGGTCACTGAGTGGGCTTGGGTTGGCTTCGGAGACATTGAGAGGTCTGTGCTTTTTTTTTCACTGATATCAGGACCACAGATTACTAGCAGGCACTCTCCCAACTCCAGCTCAGCTGAAATCATGTGCATCTTTGGCACCACAGGTGGGCAGTATCACAGAAAAACTCCCGAGCCATTCACAGTATGGGCAGATTGCGCCAGTGCAGCATGCAGACAGGGTGGAGAAAGAGGAATCCGCGGCTGAGTGTGGTCCCAGGAATTTGCCTTGGATCTGCTTTTTGGTGCTGAGGGGCCTCGGAAGCGGGGTCTTTGAGTGTGCTTGAGCTTGGCGGAAAGGGGCGACTCCCTAACAACAGGAATATTTCCTGAAATTGAGACACGGACTTGTAAATAACTATGTCATCAATAACAGCCCACACAAAGCACTAGAAACCAACCCTAGCAACACCAAGCTTTCCTTCTTCTGCACCCACCTTCTCCGCCAATAACTTCACTCATTCAATAGAAGAAACAATATTCAGCCAATTACCATAAAACCTCCCGCTTAGAACTCTAATCCTCTTTACGACAAACAGAAACACACATCTACATTCCACACAGTGATTCCACCATCACAAAAAAAAACAGCAGAGCGACCCAACATACCTGAATCAATAATAAAATAAAATACACAAGCTTCACCTTTTCAAAATATTAAACCATAAAACCAAGACAAAATAAATCAACATGTAACCAGCAGCTAAAGACAACCTCAAAATGTCTAGGAAACAGCAGTCAACCTCAAATCAAACAAAAAAGCAGGACAAGGCATTAGAAGCAAAACCAAAAACAAAGGTCTCATTATACATGGAAGAAGAAGAGGCAATAGAATTATCTGAGAAGGAATTTAGAAGATATGTTTATAGAGCTATACAAAAGCCGAAGGAAACCCCATACAGAAACAAGGAGAACACAGACAGTTCCCTGGAGGAACTCAGGAAAATCATTGAGGAACAGAATATTAAGATTAATGCACAATCAGAACTCATACAAACACAGCAGTTAGAAATGCAGAAAATGTCTATTGAAATGCAAACCATGAGCACCAAAATGACAGAACTACAAAACACAGTAGAAGCTCAATAGAGCAGATTAGAACTGGCTGAAGAACACATATCCCAACTAGAAGACAAATCCCTGGACACTAGCCTGTATGAAGAAAATCAGAGCAAAGATTTAAGATAAATGAAGAGAGCCTAAGAATTATATGTGATGACATGAGACAAAACAATATAAGACTCATTGGAATTCCAGAACAAAAAGAGGCATAAAAGACCACCGAGAAAATTGTGGAAGACTTGCTAACAGAAAACTTCCCCCATATCATGAAGGAAGAAAAGGTATTTATCCAAGAAGCTCATAGAACCCCAGACAAATAGACCCCAAAAGAAAGACACCAACGCATATTATAATGAAACTTTCCAAAACCAAAGACAAAGAAAAAATGTTGAGAGCTGCCCGGGAAAAAAGAAACATTACTTATAATAATCAAACAGTTAGGCTGAGCTCCGATTACTCAGCAGAAACCATACAGGCAAGAAGGCAATGGGACGGCATATATAAAACTCTGAAGGAAAAAAACTTCCAACCAGGAATCCTGTATCCAGCCAAATTATCCATAAAATATGAGGGCAAAATCAAGGCATTTTCAGATAAACAGAAATTAAGAGACTTTGTGAAAACCAGACCAGCCCTACAAGAAAAGCTTAAGGAAGTCCTACCAATAGAGAACCCACAACAGAGATCAGCAAAACCAGGATATGTGACATCAACTCTAAAACCAAATCAGAAACAGATACTCATAATAAGACCATAAAACAGTCTACCTTAAAAACCAAGGAACTCAAGCAGCACACAACAACAGCAACTAACCTATCAGAGGAAATAATATTTCTAGGTACAGACCCTCAAATGGAGAGGAAAATACGACAATGTCTTCATAGCATGCACTGTTCTAAAAATGTAGAGACAAGAATATACTCTAAGGTAGCCACAGAGAAGAGTAACAATTCTTCTAAGAAAATCCAGAAGGAAGGAAAACATATGGGCTTAATAAACACAAAACCAACTATAAAGAAGAAAAGGGAGAAAGCATTAGCCAACAAACTGAACTCAGCACGGAAATATACACAGACCAAGGAATCACCAATGACACGACAAAAAAACACAATAAAATGACGCCAGTCAACTCATACCTATCACTAATTACACTCATTGTGAATGGACTAAATGCCCCTATCAAGAGAAAGAGAGTGGCAGACTGGATAAAAAAAGAAGACCCATCGATTTGCTGCCTACAAGAGACACACCTTAGACACAAAGATAAAAACAAATTAAGAGTTAAACGATGGAAAAGAATATACCAAGCCAAAAAAGGGCAGGGGTAGCAATTATGATTTCTGATAAAATAGACATTAAGGCAAAAAACATCTTAAGAGACAAGGATGAGCATTATATGATGCTGAAAGGGTCAATCGACAAAGAAGTTACAATAATAAATATTTATGCACCCAATGAAAATGCTCCAAAATAAGTGAAGCAAATATTAACTGAATTAAAAGGAATAATAGACAACTGTACCTTAGTATTGGGGGACTTTAACACACTACTTTCAAGGAGAGACAGGTCAATGGGAAAAAATCTCAGCAAAGATACAGAGGAACTTAACAACACAATCAACCAACTGGAACTCATAGACATATATAGAGTACTCCACCCAACAAAAACACAATTCATATTCTTTTCCAGTGCATATGGATCTTTCTCCAGAATAGAGCATATGCTAGGACATAAAACAAGCCTCAATAAATTCAAAAGCATTGAAATACTGCAAAGCATCTTCTCTGACCACAATGCTATAAAACTAGAAATTAATAATAGGAAGAGCAAGGAAAAAGCATCAAACATATGGAAGCTGAACAACTCTCTGCTTAAAAGCTATTGGATTACAGAACAGATAAAAACTAAAATAAAAAAAAAAAATTCCTAGAAACTATGAGAATGAAGATACAGTCTACCAAAACCTATGGGACACAGCAAAAGCATTACTCAGAGGACAGTTTATAGTGATAAATGCATACATCAAAAAAGA
>NW_006921895.1:2195353-2196689 GCF_000298275.1 Orycteropus afer afer
AGGATACAAGATCAACATACAAAAATCAGTTGGATTTCTCTACACCAGCAAGGACCCCTCTGATAAAGAAATAAGGAAAACCATACCATTCACTATAGCTACAAAAAAGATAAAATATCTAGGAATAAACCTCACCAGAGACACAAAAGATCTATACAGAGAAAGCTATAAAACACTGCTACAAGAGACAACAAGGGCACTACATAAATGGAAGAACCTGCCTTGTTCATGGATAGGTACACTAAACATTGTGACAATGTCAAAACTCCCTAGGGCAATCTATACATTTAATACAATCCTGATCCAGATTTCAACAAAATTTTTTAAGGACATGGAAAAACTAATTACTAATTTCATATGGAAAGGAAAGAGACCTAGAATAAGAAGAGAACGTGTCAAGAAGAAAAAGTGGTAGGTCTCACACTCCCAGATCTTAAGAACTACTGTATAGCCACAGTAGTCAAAACAACACAATATTCATACAATGATAGACAGATAGAACAATGGAACAGAATTGAAAGCTCAGACATAGACCCATCCATCTATGGATAACTGATCTTTGACAAAGTCCCAAAGCCCATTAAATGGGGAAGGGATATCCTCTTTAACAAATGGTGCTGGCAAAACTGGATATCCACCTGCAGAAAATGAAACAAGACCCATACCTCACCCCCTACACAAAAATAAACTCAAGCTGGATCAAAGACTTAAATGTAAAACTCAAAACTATAAAATTCACCAAAGATAAAATAGGGGCAAAGCTAGGAGCCCTAATTTATGGCATAAATAGACTGTCAAGCATAACCCAGAATGTGCAGGAGATAGAAGAGAAGCTAGATGACCAGGACCTTTTAAAAATTAAATTCTTGTGCTCATTGAAAGATTTTGTCAGAAAGGGTAAAAAGAGAACCTACAGATTGGAAGAAAATAGTTGCCTATGACATATCTGACAAAGGACTTATCTCCAAAATCTACAGAAAACTTCAACACCTCAACACCAAAAAGACAAATAATCCAATTCACAAATGGGCAAAAGACTTGACACTTCACCAAAGAAGATAAACAAGCAGCCAACAAACACATGAGAAATTGCTCACAGTCATTAATCATTAGAGAGATGCAAATCAAAACAAGGAGGTATCATATCACGCCAGCAATAACAGCAAAGTTTAACAGATCAGATCAGATAGTAACAAATGCTGGCTGGGGTTGTGGAGAGACTGGAACTCTTGTGCACTGCTGGTGGGATTGTAAAATGGTACAACCATTGTGGCAAACGGTATGGCATATCCTTAAAAAACTGAAAATAGAATACCATTTGACCCAGCAATTCCAT
>NW_006921895.1:2197559-2198553 GCF_000298275.1 Orycteropus afer afer
ACTCAGCTGAGGCTAATCTTGTACAGACACCAGTGATACAAAATACCTGCAGTCCTAACAGAAACAATAGAAGACAGACACTGAGTAATCCCTCACAGACATCCCAACCCTATGGGAGAGAGATACAATAGAGCTACTACCTCAGGATCATAGTACTGGAGTACACCAGACTCAATTGGCACAACAAAATACATAAAAGCGTTGCTCCACATCCTACGTTGGTGAGTAGCGACTGGCGTCTTAAAAGATTTTAAGCAGCCATCTCCGATGCAGCTGATGGTCTCCTAGCATTGGAAGTGAAGAAGAACGCACAAAACAAAAGTGGGAGGATCATTTAGCAGCAATCAACCCTAGGACACGATGACCCTCGAGACCAGAAGAACTGGATGGTGCCCAGCTACCAATGCCAATCACTCAGGAAAAGATCAAATCTGGAGATCCTGAATAGAGTGGGAGGGAAAACGTGGAACAAGATCCAAAAACTCAATAATGACCAGAATTACTGGTCAGATGAAGTCTGGTGAGACTCCTAACACTATGGCCCTGAAATACATTCGGCGCCTGGAATAAAACTCACCCCCCAGCCCAATGGTTAGCGAGATGTATATGCAGACCACTCAACCCAGGATGCTGCACCCACACACTCAATGGTAATACATCCCCTAAATCAATAAACCATGAGACACCAAAGGACCAACATTCAAACTGAGGAAATGCAGGACAAAGAGGAGTGCATAATTATGAGGGGCAGAGGGGGAGTGTTGCAGGGTGGGGAGGGAGGAGACTGGGTTAGGGTTGGACATGGCGAATGGGGAATGAAACTAAATGTACACGTGACTTTGAATGTAAAACAAGCTCTTAAAATAAAAAAGAAAATTTCCTTCCATATATAAACCTTTCCTTGACTTTTTACAATAACAGACTAATACTTTATAAAATATTTGTCCTTCTGTGATTGACTTATTTCACTCAGCATAATGTCCTCCAAGTTCAT
>NW_006921895.1:2199903-2205326 GCF_000298275.1 Orycteropus afer afer
TGAACCACCAACCTTCTGGTTAGCAGTCAAATGCCTTAGGCACTATGCTACCAGAGCTCCTTCTTCTTCAATAGTGCTCTGCTTATCAGAGGTCTCCTTCTTTTACATATAAAATTGTTGTTGTTATAGTTGTTATGTGCCATCGAGTTGTCTCCAACTCTTAGCGACCCTATGTACAACAGAACGAAACACTGCCAGGTGCTGTGCCACCCTCACTATCCCTGCTATACCTGAGTCCATCGCTGCAGCCACAGTGTCCATCCATCTCATCGAGGGCCTTCTCCTCTTTTATTGACCCTCCATTTTACCAAGCATGGCATCCTTCTCCAGGGAATGGTCCCTTCCCTTCTGACAACATGACCAAAATAGGTGAGATGAAGTCTGGCCATTTTTGGTTCCAAGGAGCATTCTGGCTGCACTTCTTCCAGGACAGATTTGTTAGTCCTTTTAGCAGTCCATGGTACTTCCAGCATACTTTGCCAACACCACAACTCAAAAGCATCAACTTGTCTTCGATCTACCTTACTCACTGTACAGCTCTCACATGTGTATGTTGTGATGTTGTTGTTATGTGCCATTGAGTCTTCTCCAACTCATAGTGACCCCTCCTTGGGTTTCCAAGGCAGTATCTCTATGGCCCAACCTTCCTTCTTGGGAGTGGCTGGTGGGTTTGAACCACCAACCTTCTGGTTAGCAGTTGAGTGCTTTAGGCACTATGCCACCAGAGCTCATATGAGGTGACTGAAAATGCCATGGCTTGGGTTAGGCACATCCTAGTCTTCAAGAAGATGTCTTTGCTGTTCAGCACTTGAAAGAGGTCTTTTGCAGCAGATTTGCCCAATGTGATATGTCTTTTAATGTCTTGACTGCTGCTTCCATTGGCATTGATTGTAGAGTAATATGAAGTCTTTGACAACTTCAATCTTTTCTCCATCTATTGTGATGCTGCTTATTGGATTTTTTTTCTTTTTGTTGAGGTGTAATCCATACCATAGACTGTAGTCTTTAATTTTCATCAGTAATTGCTTTAAGTCACCCTCACTTTCAGCAAGCAAAGTTGTGTTATCTGCATATCTCAGATTGTTAATAAGTCTTTCTCCAATCCTAATGGCACGTTCTTCTTCATATAGTCCAGCTTCTCAGGTTATTTGCTCAGTATACAAGTTGAAGAAGTATGGTGAAAGGATACAACCCTGACACACTCCCTTCCTGATTTTAAAACATGCAGTATCCTCTTGTTGTGTTCAAACAACAGCCTCCTGGTCTATGTACAGGTTCCTCATGGGTACAACTAAGTGTTCAGAATTCCCATTCTTATCAAAGTTATGCATAATTTCTTATGATCCACACAATTGAATGCCTTTGCATAGTCAATAAAATACAAGTAAACATCTTTCTGATATTCTTTGTTTCAGCCAACATCCATCTGACATCAGCTGTGATATCCCTCAGTCCATGGTCTCTTCTGAATCCAGCATGCATTTCTGGAAGTTCTCTGTCAATAAACTGCTGCAATCATTTTTTTATTATCTTCAGTAAGATTTAACTTGCATGTGACATAAATGATATTGTTTGATAATTTCCACATTCTGTGGGATCACCTTTCTTTGGAATGGGTACAAATATGTATCTCTTCCAGTCAGTTGGCCAGGGAGCTGTTTTCCAAATCTCTTGGCATTGATGAGTGAGTGTGTCCAGTGGGACATCGGTTTGTTCAAACATCTCAATGGGTATTCCATCAATTTCCAGAGCCTTGTTTTTTGCCAATTCCGTGAGTGCAGCTTTGACTTTTTCCTTAAATACCATTGGTTCTTGATCATATGACACCTCCTGAAATGACTGAACCTCAACCAATTCTTTTAATACAGTGACTCTGTGTATTCCTTCCATCTTCTTTTGATGTTTCCTGCATCATTCAATATTTTGCCCATAGAATTTTTCAACATGGCAATGCAAGGCTTAAATTTTTTCCTCAATTCTTTCACCTTGAGAAATGCTGAGCATGTTCTTCCCTTTTGGTCTTCTGACTCCAGGTCTTTGCACATTTCATTACAGTATTTGGCTTTGTCTGCTTGAGTTGCTCTTTGAAATCTTCTGTTCAGCTCTTTTATAATGTCAATTTTTCCATTTGCTTTAGGATCTGGATTGGGATTGCATCGAATGTACTCTCCATTCAAGGATAAGTTTCAGAGTTTCCACTGACATCCACTTTTGTCTTTTCTTCCTTTCCTGTCTTTTTAATGACCATTTGCATTCTTCATGGATGATGTTCTTGATGTGATCCCAAAATTCTTCTGGTTTTCTGTCATTGGTGTTCAATGCATCAAATCTACCCTTTAGATGGTCTCTAAATTCAGGAAGGATAAAATCAAGGTCATATTTTGGCTCTCATGGACTTGTTTGAATTATGCTCAGTTTCAAGTTGAACTTGCATATGAGCAGTTGATAGTCTGTTCCACGATCAGCTCCTGGCCTTGTTTTGGCTGAACGTATTGAGCTTCTCCATTGCCTATTGCCACAGATGTATTCAATCTGATTCCTGTGTACTCTGTCTGATGAAGTCCATGTGTATAGCTGCCATTTGTGTTGTTGAAAAAAGATATTTGCAATAAATAAGTTGTTAGTCTTGCAAAATTCTATCATGCAATCTCCAACGTCATTTCTATCACCAAGACTGTATTTTCCAACTACCCCTGATTCTTCTTTGTTTCCAGCTTTTGCATTCCAATCACCAATGATAATTAACACATCTCGATTGCATGTTCGGTCAATTTCAGATTGCAGAAGTTGGTAAAAATCTTTAATTTCCTCATCTTTGGCTTTAGTGGTTGGTGTGTAAATTTGAATATATTATTATTCAATATATTGTTGTTGTTGCTGTTGTTGCTGTGTGCCGTCGAGTCGGACCTGACTCATAGCGACCCCTCCTTGGGTTTCCAAGGCAGTATCACTATGGAAGTAGATTATTCAACCTTCCTTCCAAGGAGTGGCTGGTGGGTTTGAACCGCCAGCCTTCTGTTAGCAGTCAAGTGCCTTAGGCACTATATTAATTGGTCTTCCTCGTAGGCATATGGATATTATCCTGTCACTGACAGCATTATACTTCAGGATGGATCTTGAAATATTTTTTTGTGATGAAGAATGCCACATCATTCCTCTTCAAATTGTCATTCTGGGCATAGTAGATCATATGGTTGTCTGATTCCAAATGGCAAAAACCAGTTCATTTCACCTCACTAATGCCTAGAATATTGGTCTTTATGCATTCCATTTTATTTTTGACAACTTCCAATTTTTCTCAATTCTGTACAAAATTAGTGATTGGTTTTTCCGTATCTTTAAAGGATATTGATGGGATCTGGATTGGGATTGCATGGAATGTATAGATTGCTTTGGGTAGAATTGACATTTTCACAACATTCAATCTTCCTAACCATGAGCATGGGAGCTCTGGTAGCATAGTGCCTAAGGCACTTGACTGTTAACCAGAAGGCTGGCTGTTCAAACCCACCAGCTACTCCTCAGAAGGAAGGTTGGGCAATCTACTTCCATAGTGATACTGCCTCGGCAACCCAAAGAGGGGTCGTTATAAGTCGGGTCCGACTCGAAGGCACATAACAACAACAACAATGAGCATGGTTATGTTCTTTCATTTATTTAGATCTCTTATGATTTCTTGAAGTAGTCTTTCATAGTTTTCTTTGTACAGGTCTTTTGTGTTCCTCATAAGATTTATTTCCAAATATTTTATTTTTTTGGTAGCCATTATAAATAGTATTGATTTCCTCATTTCCTTTTCAGCAATCTCTTTGCTAGTGTAGAGGAATCCAACTGATTTTTATATGTTGATCTTGTGTCCTACCATGATGCTAAATCTCTCAATTAGTTGCAGTAGATTTTTTACTGAGTCTCTTTGGTTTTCAGGGTACAGGATCATATCATCAGCAAATGGGGATAGTTTGACTTCTTCCTTGCCAATTTGGATGCCTTTGATTTCCCTTTCTTGACTATTGCCTTAGCTAGGATTTCCAATACAATGTGAAATAGAAGTAGTGATAGAGGGCATCCTTGTCTGGTTCCTGTTTGCGAGGGGAAGGTGTCAGTCTCTCTCCATTGAGAATAATGTTGGGTGTTGGTTCTTCATACATGCCTTTTATTATGTTGAAGAATTTCCTTTCTATTCCTATTTTGCTGAGAGATTTGATCAGGAATGGGTGTTGGATTTTATCAAATGCCTTTCCTGCATCAATTGATATGATCATGTGGTTCTCCTCCTTTGTTTTATTTATGTGATGGATGACATTGATTATTTTTCTAATGTTGAACCATCCTTGCATACCTGATATGAACCCCACTTGGTCATAATGTATTACGTTTAGAATATGTTGTTGGAGTCTATTGGCTACAATTCTGTTGATGATT
This sequence comes from Orycteropus afer afer, assembly GCF_000298275.1. NCBI lineage: Eukaryota > Metazoa > Chordata > Mammalia > Tubulidentata > Orycteropodidae > Orycteropus > Orycteropus afer. Next base: position 2,204,326 of record NW_006921895.1, read on the forward strand.
TTTGTGTCTGTATTCATGATAGTGGTCTGTAGTTTTCTTTTTGATTGATGTCTTTGCCTGTGTTTGGTATCAAGGTTGTGCTTGCTTCGTAAAATGAATTTGGGAGGATTCCATCCTTTTCTATGTTTTGGAATAGTTTGAGTAGGATTGGTGTCAGCTCTTCTCCGAACGTTTGGTAGAATTCTCCAGTGAAACCTTCTGGGCCAATGCTTAATTTTTGTCGTTGGTAATTTTTTATGACTTGTTCAATTTCTTCTTTTGTTATGGGTCTATTCAACTTTTCCACCTCAGTCTGTGTTAGTTTAGGTAAGTAGTGTGTTTCTAGAAATCTGTCTATTTCTTCCAGATTTTCAAATTTGCTGGCATACATTTCTTCACAGTATCCTGATATTATACTTTTTATTTCAGTTGGTTCTGTTGTGACATTGTTCAATTCGTTTCTTATTCATGTTACTTGTATTCTCCCCCTCTTTTCCTTTGTTAAATTTGCCAGTGGTTTGTCAATTTTATTAATCATTTCAGAAAAACCAACTTCTAATCTTGTGAATTCTTCTGTTGTCTTTCTATTTCCTGTTTCATTTATTACCACTTGAATCTTTATTATTTCCTTTCTTCTGGTGACTGTAGGCTTTTCTGGAGTTCTTTGTCTAATTGGTGGAGATATTGGATTAAAGTGTTGATTTCACTCTTCCTTCTTTTTTGATGTATACATTTATTGGTATAAATTGGCCTCTGATCATTGCTTTTGCTGTGTCCCAAAGATTTTGGTATGTTGTGTTTTCATTCTCATTTGGTTCAAAGAATTTTTTATTTAAATTTCTATTTCTTCAATTACCCAGTCATTCTTAAGGAGGGTATTGTTCAGTTTCCATGTGCAAAAACAGCAAGGAAGCCACATGTTCTGACCTCCTCTAACCCTACAAGGGGAAGGCAGGATTACCAGCAGTAAACCAAGGCCTATTACTGCAAGGCCAGACATGCTGCCTCCCTCCAGCCCTTTC
>NW_006921895.1:2205669-2257615 GCF_000298275.1 Orycteropus afer afer
GCAGTCCGAGAGAGTTCTGCCTCTAGGAGACCTCCTTTCGAGCCCGGAAGGTTGGTCAAACTAGCCAATCACAACATCAGAACTCTAAGAGAGAGTGGGAACCTCCCAGAACATTGTATTGTGCCACGCCCAACAGAAATAACCCAGGTGGATAGCTTCAGCAATCAGGAGCTCCTCAGTTGCTCCTAGAAAATCCCACCTTGGAGCTTACAAAGACTTATGGGTAAAAAAGCCACACTAAGTAATTTACTACACCGCACCATGTGTTTGCTCTTTCTCCATTGACCTTCCTATTATTGATTTTTAATTTTATAGCATTGTGATTTGAGAATATGCTTTGCAATATTTCAGTGTTTTAAAATTTATTAAGGCTTGCTTTATGGCCTAACATATGGTCTATCATAGAAACAGTTCCATGTGCACTGGAAAAGAATGTACCTTGTGCTGTTGTTGGGTGACATGCTCCGCAAGGTCAAGTTGGTGGATTATATTGCTTAGTTCTTTCGTATTTTTGTTGAGTTTTTTCTAGTTGTTCTATCTTTCATTGAAAGTGGTGTATTAAAGTCTCCTACTATAACTGTGGAGTCATCTATTTGTCTTTTCACTTCTGTTAAAGTCTGATTTATGTATCTGGGGGCTCTTTCATTGGGTCCGTAGGTATTTATTATGGTTATGTCCTCTTGTTCAACTGATCCTTTATTCATTATATAATGTCCTTCCTTGTCTTATATGGTGGTTTTTGTCTTAAAGTTAATTTTCTCAGAAATTAATATTGTCACTCCTGCTCTCCTCTGGTTGCCATTTGCTTGATGTATCTTTTTCCAACCTTTGATTTTTAATCTATTTTTGTCTTTGTCTCTAAGGTATGTCTCTTGTAGATAGCATATTTATAGGTTATGTTTTCTTGTCCAGTATGCAACTCTCCATCTCTTGAGTGGTGCATTTAATCCATTGACATTCAGTGTAATTATTGACAAGTATGACTTTGTTGCTGTCATTTTGTTATGAGTTTTTTCATGATGTTGCTGACTTCTTTGTTCCATATAATTTTCTATGCTCATTTTGTTTATGAATCATGTTATCATTTCCCTTTTTTGCTATTGTTTTAGTATTTGTATTATTTAAATATTTAGTATAGCTAAATATTTGTGCTTGTCCACTTTTTTATTGTGATGTGAAGGTTTATCATTTTTCTTTGAGGTTACCCTGTGATTTATAGTTTTCTCCCCAAGTTTAGAACTGTCCATTCTATCTTGTAATTGTCTTGACTTCCTCATCAATTAGAAGTTCTATAACTACACTATTTTTTCCCTCTTTTTGTTTTATAGTTATCCTTTTTGTCAAATGATGTCTCTTGTCTTCTGTTTACAATCTTGTAAGCTTATTTTTACTTTGGATACTTCTATAACTGAGTTGGTTTCTGGGTTATGTCATTATGTGTGTTAATGGTTGGTTGTTTTTTGCTATTATTGGTTCTCTGTCCAAAGGGCTTCCTTTAGTATCTCTTGTAAGGTTGGTCTGGTTTTAACAAATTCCCTTAGTTTCTGCTTATCTAGAAATCTCCTAATTTCACCATCATATTTGAGGGACAATTTTGCTGGTTATATAATTCTTGGTTGGAAATTTTTCTGTTTCAGGGTTTTATACACACCATCCTATTCCTTCTTGCCTGTGTGGTTTCTGCTGAGAAATCAGAGCTTATTCTTATTGGTTGCCCTTTGTAGGTAACTTCATCTTTACCATGTTGCTTTCAGGATTCTTTCTTTGTTTTTGGTTTTAGTGAATTTGATTATGGTATGTCTTGGTGATTTTCTTTTGAGGTCTATCCTGTTTGTGGTTCATTGGACTTCCTGAATGGATATATTCTCACTTTTCATCATATCAAGGAAGTTTTCTTCCAACAAATCTTTGACAATTTTCTTGCTGGTTTTATTTTTCTTTTCCTGTTCTAGAATTCCAGTTATTCTGGTTATTCTTTTTGATGGTATCCCACAAGACTCTTAGGCTTTCTTCATTTTGTTTTTATCTCTTTCCTGATTGAACTCTTCCCAAAGAAGTATTCAGGTATTTGTTTTCAATCTCATTAATTCTGTCTTCCATTGATTTGATTCTAATCCTTTGCCCTTTCAATGTGTTACCTATTTCTGAAAAATTATTTATCTTCTGGATTTCCATCTGTAGATTTTGTATCATTTCTAATTTTCATTTATTTTGTCATTTTGTTCTTGTATTTTCTTCTGAAATGTTCTAGGGTCTTGTCTGTGTTTTCCTTCATTTTGTCAGTATTTCCCTTGATCTGTTTCTTGATCCATTCATTGAAGGCACCTAAATATAATTCTTTTGAAATCCTTGTCAGATAATTCCAATGCAGCTTCTTCCTCAGGGATGTGTTCTGGGTCTATATCTCGCTCCCTTGTATCTACTGCTTTATCTTGCTTCCTTGTGCAGACTGTGATGGTCTGTTGTCTCCAAGACATTGTGACATTTTGTATTTATATTTAGTTGGTGATTATATGCTGAAGTGATTTGCCCAAGATTTTCATTTTGTTTTGTTTGGATGTATCTGAGTAAGCAGGGTAGATAAGGAGGAGCATAAGTGCTCCTCTACTTGCTAGACGGCAGCACTTATGCACTCACCACCTGTCTCCTGGTAGGTGTGATAGAGAATGAGAGTGGCTGCACAAATCTGTGTTAATTGTTAGTGAAGAGCAATTAGGGGTGAGTCAGGTGCATATTGGCAGTCATGTATCATTGGCCAGTTGGAGCAAAAGGCAATGGTGGCCCTCACTCAGTAAGTGGGGCTGCAGAAGCTGAAGGTGTGGTTGGGTCATATGGGCATGTGAGTTGTCCCCACTCAGTTAGACAAAAACAACAATTGAAAAACCACCAAAAAAGTAAAAGTAAGAGGTCAAAAAACACACAGCACATAAACACATAAAACAGGAACAATCACAAAAAACAGAAAGAAAAGAGGAAATGCAATAAATGGGAAAATAGGAGAGAAAAAAAGAGACAATATCTGGAGAGGGGAGAATAAGAGAAAAGACATAGAGTAGGAGAATAATTAAGAAAAAATGGGAAAAATGCAAAAAGAAAAACTAGGGATGGGGAGAACCACAAGAAAGAAGAAAATGGGAACCAGGAAAAGGGAAGAGAGAAAAAGCTGAAAACTAGAACCTGGAAAGAAAGAATAAAAAGAAAAAGAAGAAGAAAGAAAATCGGGGGGGGGGGGCAGGGCACCCAGGCTCTGTCAGAGCACAAGACTAGGATGGAATTTCTGCCAGCCCAGAAGGTGGATGGGGGTGAGGTATGACTGCACCTCCATTCACCAAAAGGATGTGGGATATAAGCATGCATAACAAGGGGAATGTCACACATTTCTAGTCCTCAGTCTGGTATGTCTGTGCTGTTCCTGGCAAGTGGAGCTTATTCTTAGGTCCCTTGAGAGATGGCTGTCACTTTAAATATCCAAAATGGTTGAACCACTTGTAAACATTCAAAATGTCTATACCCTCCGGATAGCTCAGTTTGTGTCTCTCTTTGCTATTTCCCTTTTTATTTATTAGCCATCAGTGTAGTCCTCTGCAAAGCCCTTGGCTAGCAGGGCTGATTTTTCAGTTAATTCTTAGGTCCTAATACCACTTGGAAATATCCAAACTGCCTGTGCCATCAGATTCCTGACAGTCTGGAGCTCCATTCGTTGCCTTTTTTCACTCAGGTTCTTCTACTAGTTGGAGTTTAGTCCACTTCTGTATCCTTCCTTTCAAAACTGAGGAGTCCAGGATTATCTTCTGTATCTGTGTCAATTGGTTCCTCTTTTCTTTGTTGAAGAGGGTTTGTGTAGTCCATCTGCCTATTCCACCATCTTACTGGAACTCCAGACCCCAACTCTTGAGGGAGGCAATTCAGTCCTCATGATGGTACTTGTTTCCAGCCTAAACCTCAAGAGGCTTTGCATGTATATACTCTCTCACCCTTTCTTTCTCTCAGTCTCTCTCTCTGTCTGCCACTCTCACTCTGACTCCTTCTTACAACCTTGCCACCAATATAAGAATAAGCCAGAGCTAGCCTGCTGGAAAATGAGAAGCCACATGAAAGAGAATCCAGTTGTCCCAGATGAAGATATTCTTGGTATCTAGAGTCTGCCAACCTCCAAACATGAAAGAAAATGCAACAACTATTAGCAGAGCTATTGCCCAATCTGCAGGTGAACATAAACATGTCAGTGAGCTGAGCCAAGAGTAGAAGAACCATCCAAGTGACCCATAAACCAAGAAACCAAACTCACTGCCGTCAAGTTGGTCCCAACTCGTAGTGACCCCTCCTTGAGTTTCCAAGGCAGTACCACTACAGAAGTAGATTGCCCAATCTTCTTTCTGAGGAGTGGCCAGTGGGTTTGAACTGTCAGCCTTCTGGTTAGCAGTCAAATGCCTTAAGCACTGTGCCAACTGACCCATAGTGAGCAATAATAAATTCTTATTATTTTAAGCCACTGATTTTTGGGATGGTTTGTTATGCATTAATACATAACAGATACAGAAGTTATTATCAACCTGCCATGATACTGTGGTGATCCATAGTAGTCTTTGAGTTGCTTTTTTCATTTGTCAGAGGTGTTTCTTGGATCACTCACTCATGCATATGGTCTCTCTTTTTCTCTTTCAGTCTTCCAGTGTCCAGTGGCATTTTGTTTTTTTTTTTTGTTTGTATTCCTATTTTTTGAAAGAAGAATACATCATCTGACAGGGGTCAGCCATGTTACCTGTTTCCAGCAGTCAGTGGACAGAGCACAATGTCCACAGTCATGCACCTAGGTCTACTCCTGAGCTGACACCGACTGGTAGTCTGGTAGTCTGGTAGTGAATCTTTGGACAAATTTTTTAACCTTCTGAGCCTTAATCTCTTTGTCTGTGAGATGGAGATAATGATACAAAACCATGATCCCTACATAAGGTTGTTTGGGTTGTATATTGCACAATTCCAAATGGCTCCAACTGTGGTTCTTTAGTCTGTAATCTGCATAGCTGATTATGGTGGTCATAAGGTTATTTATTACTTTATTTATAGTAAATAAGAGATACTTTGTGCATAGTAGACATCAATAAAGGTTAGCTCTCCTTCCTTTTGTCGCCCAACTTGCAGAAATAATACTAAAGCATAGGACAAATGACACTCCATGCTGTAAACTAAGGGTTAGCAAACTATGGTTTGTAGGCTAAATCTGCCCCTTAACTTATTTTTAAAATAAATTTTTATTAAAACACAGCCACACTCATATGTATGAATGCTTCTGCCCTAACCAAAACAATTGCTGTCAAGTTGACTTTGACTCATGGCAAACCCATGTATTTCAGAGGAGAATTGTGCTCCATAGGGTTTTCAATGATTTATTTTTCTGAAGTAGAACATCAGGCCTTTCTTCTCAGGTACCTCTGGGTGGATTTCAATCTCTAATCTTTCTCTTAACTATTTGCACCACCAAAGGATGTAGCTTCTGCTCTACAACAGCAGGTATAAGTAATTGTAACAAAGCCTATATGACCTACAAAGCCTGAAATATTTGTAATCTGGTCCTTCACAGAAACAATTGGCTGACACCAGCTCTAACCTGCATCTCAAACTTTATTGCACTAAGAATCATCTTGAAGGTTGATTACAACACAAGTTCTTAGGCCCCACTCCCAAATAGATTCTGATTCAGTAGGCCTGGGTGAATCCTGAGAATGTGCATTTCTAACAAGCTCCCAAATGATTCTGTTTCTGGTTTAGAGACCATACTTTACTTAGTACTGCTCTAACCATTTGTGGTAACATAACTGCATTAAATTCATATTTTTTAAAAAAGCAAGGAGCTCTGATGGTGTAATGCCTAAGGCATTTGACTGCTAACCAGAAGGCTAGCCACTCAAACCCACCAGCCACTCCTTGGAATATTGGGCAAACCACTTCTGTAGTGATACTGCCTCGGAAAACCAAGGAGGGGTCATTATGAATCAGATCCCACTTGATGGCAGTGAGTTTGGTATCAATACATTAAATACCTACAAAAATAAACCCACTTAATGAAATAGCTCAGAATTATGCCATAGGGATTGACTAATTAACAATTGCAAGCCCTATTAAGTACAAGTTTTCTTATAGATAAGTCATGTTTATTCACAGGGGGAAAAAGTTAAACTCGGCCAAGGACAGTAATCACCAGCCAAATTTCGTAACCAATACACATAACAAAATAAAGAATATATATTAGATTTTTATTATTAGCCTGTGCACAAAATGAAAAATCTATCTCAAGATTCTTTTAAATTAGAATATTTTACTCCTCCTAATTGTTCCTCTTGTCCAATTCTCTCTAAAATATCTGTTAAATAACGGGGTTACTGGTCTTACAGAGACTAATGAAGGCACTTAGACTATGACCTTTAGGCAGCCTTCAAGCACAGAACTGAACTCACCCTTGTGGCTCAACATTCAGCCAAATAATAGAAAGGCCCATAACATGAACCATAACACCAGGAGGTACACACTCCTTAGAAAATCCCACCATACGAGATCAAAAAGGCAGCCTTTGCCCACGGATAAAGTTCAGAAAACAGGAAGGCATAGGAAAGAAGGATGAATGGAAATGGTAAACACAGGGAGGAAGTAGAAAGAAGGCCGTTACATTGTGGGATTGCAATGAATGGCACAAAATAAAATGTATATGAATTGTTGAATGGAAAAACAATTTTCCCTATAAACTTCTACCCAAATCACAATAAAAAGTTAAAAATAAAATGAAATATCTACTAATGGTACTCAGTGACAACCACATACTCTGTGGCTCAAAATAATTTCTATTTTACCCACTAATAACAGATTGCAGATGTTAATCTGGCACATCTGATGATTTTAGACTGATTACTAGCAAAGCAGCTTATTTAAGACTTATCAGGTCAGATCTGTTGTGATCTAATGAATGACCATACTATAATTAGCCTTTATATGTTATTATAATTAAGCTGATTGTTATTAGCCTGCCCCTCCTTGGTCTCTAATTTAATTTCCTTCAATACTTGTTTCCTTCTACCCATCTTTCTACATAAAATAAAAACAGCAAATGACTCCTTTTAAAATTGCATAATGTGCCTTCATTGTTTCTTGATCATTTAGATTAAACTCTTTTTATTAGTTGACAGATGATTTGAATAATATTTAGGAGCTCCGGTGGCATAGTGCCTAATGCATTTGACTGCTAACCAGAAGGCTGGCGGTACAAACCCATCAGCCACTCCTCAGAAGGAAGATTGGGCGACTTACTTCCATAGTGATTTGACCTCAGAAACCCAGTAAAAGGTTGCTATGAGTAGGATCTGACTCGATGGCAGTGAGTTTGGTTTTGATTTTCTGTCTAGCTGAAGAGCACAAGATTCTCAGGTTATAAGAATGTTTACAGTCATATCTGTGTCCAGTCCAAAGTTACATATGAGAGTTTAATGTAAATGCTAGATTCTGCCGTGTGAGACCCTAGAGAGGATATCTGGAACAAAAAATCCACACACTCAATGTGCAAATTCAAAGACATATGAGCTATTAGAATTAAACACACACCCACATGCTACAATGACAGAATTTTCTTTATACCTCATAATGTGTTCCTGAAGTAAAATCTCCTATGCCAACTGGAGTATGAGAACAAGGAGAAAGTACTTTGGAAGGGAAAATATCTGTTTTACATCTTGATTCCACCTCCTCCCTCCCTTGCTCCCTCCCTTCCTTTCTTCCTTTGCAGCAGAGTTACAGTTCTTTCACTTGCAAGATAGAGATTGAAAATTTCTACCTCATAAGGTTTCACAAAGCTGTATCAGGTTCATGGCTTGACTGAAAAAATGTTTGCAATCTTATTTTTTTTTCTTTCTCATTTTCTACATTTTTAAAATTATCTACAATGGACACGTAATTCTACAATAAATTTGAGGGCTCCTATATAACATGGGAGGAGCTCTGGTAGCATAGTGCCTAAGGCACTTGACTGCTAACCAGAAGGCTGGCGGTTCAAACCCACCAGCCACTCCTTGGAAGGAAGGTTGGGCAATCCTACTTCCGTAGTGATACTGCCTCGGAAACCCAAGGAGGGGTCGCTATGAGTCGGGGCCGACTCGACGGCAAATAACAACAACAACACACAACATGGGAGCTCTGGTGACATACTGCCTGAGTCGGAATCGACTCAACAGCAGTGAGGTTTTTTGTTGTTGTTGTTGTTTGTTTGTTTGTTTTTTAATATATATGACATAGTATTTAGGAGCATAGTCTCTGTAGCCAGAGCACCTGGGTTTGATTTCACTCCATTGATGACTTCTTGTGTGGTTCAAAAAACAAAACTAAACTCACTGCCATCGAGTCAGATCTGACTCATAGTGACCCCTCCTTGGATTTCTCAGGCAGTATCCCTAGGGAAGTAGATTGCCCAATCTTCCCTCCAATGAGTGGCTGGTGGGTTTGAACCACCAGCCTTCTGGTTAGCAGTCAAATGTCTTAGGCACTGCACCACCAGAGCTCCCTGTGTGGCGTTAGAAAAGCTAATAAATCTGTCTATACCTTAATTTTGAAACTCCAGGGATGAAAAAAGCCCCAGGATCTAGGTAAAGGGCTGGGAGACAGGACCCACCCCCAGAGGCAGGAAAGGGAGGGAACCACCAGGAATAACAAAGCAGCAGAATCCAGGTAGGAATTAGGTAAGGGTAGGGAGGAGAGGTTTCCAGCAGCTAAGTGAGACAAACTTGTCTGTCAGTTTGTCGTGTTGTGGTGGCTTGTGCATTGCTGTGAGGCTTGAGGCTGTGCCACATGGTGCACATGGTGCACAGGTTTCAACACAGTTTACAGATTGAGATAGACTAGGAAGAAAGAAGAGGCCATCTACTTCTCAGAGAACTGGCCAAGGAAAACCTTAGGAATAGCAGAGAAACACTGTCTGATACATTGCTGGGCAACTTTATGAATAGCCCTGAAACATTCTCTGATACAGTGTAAGAACATGAGCCCTTTAGGTCAGAAGGCACTCAAAGTACAAATGGGAAAGAGCTGCCTCATCAGAGTAGAAACAACCTTAATGATAGGGATAAAGTAAATCTTTCGGGACCTCCATTAGCTGATGTGACATGATTCAAATTGGGGAGAAACAGCTGCAAGCATCCACTAATAATCAGAACATGGAATATACAAAATATGGATCTAGGAAAACTGGAAGTTGTCAAAAATGAACTGGAACAGATAAAGATTGATATCCTAGGCATTAGTGAGCTGAAATAGACCGATTTTTGCCATTTTGAATCAGACAACCATATGATCTCCTATGGCAGGAAGGACAATTTGAAGAGGAATAGCATGACATTCATCATCACAAAGGATGTTTCAAGATCTGTCCTGAAGTCCAATGCTGTCAGTGATAGAATAATATCCATACAGTTACAAGGAAGATCAGTTAATATTACTATTATTCAAATTTATACACCAACCAAAGCCAAAGATGAGGAAATTGAAAATTTTTGTCAACTTCTGCAGTCTGTAATTGACCAAACATGCAATCAAGATGTGTTAATTATCACTAGTGACTAGAATGCAAAAGTTGGAAACAGAAAAATCACCAGTAGTTGGAAATTTTGGCCTTTGTGATAGAAACAACACTGGAGATCTCATGATAGAATTTTGCAAGACCAATGACTTATTCATTGCCCATATTTTTTTCAACAACACAAACGGTGTGTACTTTGCCAGATGGAGTACACAGGAATCAGATTGACTACATCTCTGGCAAGAGACAATGGGAAAGCTCAATATCTTCAGCCAAAACAAGGCCAGGAACTGATTGTGGAACAGACCATCAACTACTCATATGCAAGTTCAACTTGAAGTCAAAGACAATTAAAAGCCCACAGGAGCCAAAATATGACCTTGAATATATCCATCCTGAATTTAGTGACCATCTAAAGAGTAGATTTGATGCATTGAACACCAATGACCAAAAACCATAAGAATTGTGGGATAACATCAAGAACATCATCCATGAAGAAAGCAAGAGGTCATTAAAAAGATGAGAAAGGAAGAAAAGACCAAAATGGATGTCAGAAGAGACTCTGAAACTTGCCCTTGAGTGGAGAGTAGCTTAAGTAAATGGAAAAAATAACAAGATAAAAGAGCTCAACAGATTTCAAAGAGCAGCTCGAGCAGACAAAGCCAATTACTATAATGAAATGTGCGAAGACCTGGAGTTAGAAAACCAAAAGGGAAGAACACACTCAGCATTTCTCAAGCTGAAAAAACTGAGGGAAAAAAAATAAGCCTCAAGTTGCATTACTGAAGGATTCCATGGGCAACATATTGAATGATGCAGGAAGCATAAAGAGACAATGGAAGGAATACACAGGGTCACTGTACCAAAAAGAACTGGTTAATCTTCACCATTTCAGGAGGTGGCATATGATTAAGAACCAATGGTATTGAAGGAAGAAGTCAAAGCTATATTGATGGAATTGGTGAAGAACAAGGCTCCAGGAATTGATGGAATACACACTGAGATGTTTCAACAAATGGATGCCCTGCTGGAGGAACCCACTCACCTATGCCAAGAACTTTGGAAGACAACCACCTGGCCAACTGACTGGAAGAGATCCATATCTGTACCCATTCCAAAGAAAAGTGATCTCACAGAATGTGGAAGTTATTGAACAATATCATTAATATTGCATGCAAGTAAATTCTTACTGAAGATAATTCAAAAATGGTTGCAGCAGTATATTGACAGAGAACTTGCAGAAATGCAAGCTGGATTCAGAAGAGAACATGGAATAAGGGATATCATTGCTGATGTCAGATGGATCTTGGCTCAAAGCAAAGAATACCAAAAAGATGTTTACTTGTGTTTTAGTGACTATGCAAAAGCATTTGACTGTGTGGATCATAAAAAATTGTGGATAACATTGAGAAGAATGGGAATTCCAAAACACTCATTGTACTCATGAGAAACCTCTACAGGAGGCTGTCATTTGAACAGAACAAAGGGACACTCCATGGTTTAAAATAAAGAAGGGAGTGCATCAGGGTTGTATCCTTTCACCATACTTATTCAATCTATATGCTGAGCAAGTAATCCAAGAAGCTGGACTATATGAAGAAGAACATGGCATCAGGACTGGAGGAAGAATCATTAACAACTTGCAAAATGCTGATGACACAACTTTGCTTGCTGAAAGTGAAGATGACTTGAAGCACTTACTGATGAAGATTGAAGAATAAAGTCTGCAGTATGGATTACATCTCAATATACAGAAAACAAAAGTCCTCACAACTGGACCAATAAGCAGGATCATGATAAATGGAGAAAGATTGAAATAGTTGAAATTGTCAAAGACTTCACATTGCTTGATTCTACAATCGACACCAATGGAAGCAGTAGTCAGGACATCAGATGACGTATAACACTGGGCAAATCAGCTGTCAAGGATCTCTTCCAAGTGCTGAAGCACAAAGATGTCTCCTTGAGGACCAAAGTGTGCCTGACACAAGCCATGGTATTTTCAAGCACCTCATGTGCATGGAAGAGCTGGACAATGAATAAGGAAGACCAAACAAGAATCAATGCTTTTGAGTTGTTGTGTTGGCAAAGAATGCTGAAAGTACCATGGACTGCTAAAAGAACTAACAAATCTGTCCTGGAGGAAGTGCAGCCAGGAGACTCTTTGGAAGCAAGAAGGGCCAGAGTTTGTCTTAAATATTTTGGTCATGTTGTCAGAAGGGACCATTCACTGGAGAAGAATGTCATGCTTGGTAAGGTGGAGGGTCAACAAAAGAGGGAAAGGCCCTCAACGAGATGGACTGACACAGTGACTGTGGCGATGGGATCAAGTATAGCAAGGATTGTGGAGCTGGCGTAGGATTGGGTGTTGTTTCATTGGGGTCACTATGAGTCGGAGGTGACACAACAACACCTAACAACAGCAACAACATGCCTTACTTAATCATTTTTTAAAATGAAATAAAAAATATTGTTCCATGTATCAAAATTAGTTCATCAGTTGTAACATATATACCACACTAATGCAAGATGAAAATAACATGAGAAATTGTTCAGAAATTATAAAGAGAGTATATGGGAAATATGTACTTTCTATACAATTTTTCTGTTGTGATTAAGTGCTGTCAAGTCAGTTCTGACTTATAGTAAACCCATGTACAAGAGAATGAAACACTGCCCAATCCTAAACTGTCCTAACAATCATTGCTATATTTCAGCCAGTTGTTGGAGTCACTCTCTGTGTCAGTCCATCTTGTTGAAGGTCTTCCTCTCCTTCGCTGACCTTCTCTAGGGAATGGTCCCGCCTGTTAACATGACTTTGGTACAAGAGATGAAATCTCCCTGTCCCAGCTTCTAAGAGGATTCTAGTTGTACTTTCCAGAAAGATTTCTTTCTTTCTCCTGGCAATCTCTGAGAAATTCAATATTCTTCACCAACACCATAATTCAAAGGCAGCAATTCTTCTTCAGTCTTCCTTATTCATTGTCCAACTTTTGCACACAAATGACATGATTGAAAAATACCATGGCTTGGATCAGGCGCATCTTAGTCCTCAAACTGACATCTTTGGTCTCTAACTCTTTAAAGAGGTTTATGCAGCTAGTTTGTCCAATGAAATGTCATCTGATTTCTTGATTGCTGCTTTCATGGGCATTGATTGTGGATCCAAGTAAAATGAAATCCTTGACAACTTCAATCTTTTCTTCATTTATCACAATGTTGTTTTTTGGTCCAGTTGTGAGGATTTTTGTTTTATTTTTAGGTGTAATCTATATTGAAGGCTGCAGTCCTTGATCTTCATCAGTAAGTGCTTCAAGTCCTCTTCCCTTTAAGCAAGCAAGGTTGTGTCATCTGTAAAACACAGATTGTTAATGAGTCTTCCTCCAATCCTAATGCCACATTCTTCTTCATATAGTCCAGTTTCTCAGATTATTTGCTCAGTACACAGATTGAATAAGTATGGTGAAAGGATGCAACCTTGATGCACACTTTTCCTGATTGGGAACAATACACTATCCCCTTGTTCTATTCAAACGACTGCCTCCTCAGCTATGTACAGGTTCCTCATGAATAAAAGTATTCTGGAATTCCCAGTCTTTGTAATATTACCCATAATTTGTCATGATCCACAGTCAAATGCCTGTGCATCATTCATAAAACACAGGAAAACATCTTTCTGGTAGTCTCTGCTTTCAACCAAGATCCATCTGATATCAGTGATTATATATCTTATTCCCTGTCTCTTCTGAATCTATCTTGAATTTCTGGTTGTTGCCGGTCAATATACTGCTGTAACTATTGTTGAATTATCTTCAGCAAAATTTTACTTGTATATGTATTAATAAAACTGTTTGATAATTTTTACATTTTGTTGGATCACCTTTCTTTGAGAAGGTACAAACATGGATTTCTTCAAGTCAGTTGGTCAAGTAGCTATCTTCTAAATTTTTTGGCAAAAATGAGTAAGAGTGCCCAGCACTTTATCTGGTAAAACATCTCAACTGGTATTTCATCTATTCCTGGAGCATTGTTTTTCACCAATGTCTTCAGCAGTGGACTGCCAATTCCTTCTTCCTAGTCTGTCTTAGTCTGGAAGCTCTGCTGAAACCTGTCCACCATGGGGACCCTGCTGGTACATGAAATATCAGAGGCATAGCTTCCAGCATCACAACAATATGCAAGCCACCAGAGTTCAAGAAATTGACAGAGGAGTGGTGGACAATTTCTCTATAAACCTAAAATTTCCCTAAAAAATAAAGTGCATACTTTTAAAAAGTAAAATAAGGTAAAAAAAAAAAAAAAAAAAGTATTCTACCTCATTGTTTTTGTTTGTTTATTTTATTGTTTTTAGGGATAACTTAACACTTTTTAAGCATTTTCCAAGAATATTTCAATCAATTTAATTAAATATCATTGTCATTGGCTATAAAATAAAGTGCATATTTAATTGATAAGGAGCTCTGGTGGTGCTGTGGCTAAAGCACTGGGATACCTACAAAAGATCTGTAATTTGAACCCACCAGCTGCTCTGTGAGAGAATAAGGAGGCAGTCTCCTTCCATAAAGATTTATAATCTTAGAAAACCTATGGGGCAATTCTACTCTGTCCTATAGGGTTGCTATAGGTCAGAAGTAACTCAATGGCAGTGAGTTTGATTTGTTTTGGTTTGGTTTTATGTATTTGATTATTTTAATCATCTTTGTCCTTGGCATCTATCTTACTAGATAGAACACAATCTTATTGACTATGATGTGTAGGTCTTGGACATTCACATTTGTATTCTTTCCTTAATGCAAATGGTGCTTGCTTTGGTAAATGATCCAGATACTGCAAAAGTGTAGACCATGTTATTTATTGGTGACTGTAATTCTAAAGGTCAGGAATTGGGATGTGCTGGATGCAGTGTCTCCTTAACCACGATACTGAAGAATAGGGGCCATCTTTAGTTCAGTCCTCCAATGTAGAACTTTTTCTTCCTGCCAAAAAGATATTAAGAACCAATGGTATTGAAGGAAGAAGTTGAAGCTGCACTGAAGGAAGTGGCAAAAACCAAGACTCTGGGAATTGACAGAGTACCCATTGAGATGTTTCAACGAATGGATGCTGCACTGGAGGAACTCACTCATCTATGCCAAGAAATTTGGAAGATAGTTACCTGGCCAACTGACTGGAAGAGATCTATATTTG
Organism: Orycteropus afer afer; assembly: GCF_000298275.1. NCBI lineage: Eukaryota > Metazoa > Chordata > Mammalia > Tubulidentata > Orycteropodidae > Orycteropus > Orycteropus afer. The sequence continues at coordinate 2,220,410 of NW_006921895.1, forward strand.
TACCCATTCCAAAGAAAGGTGATCCCACAGAAAGTGGAAATTATCAAACAATATCAGTAATATCACACACCAGTAAAATCTTGTTGAAGATAATTCAAAAAGAGTTGAAGCAGTATACTGGTAGGGAACTTCCATAAATGCAAGCTGGATTTAGAAGAGAATGTGGAATGAGGGATATCATTGCTGATGTCAGATGGATCTTGGCTGAAAGCAAAGAATATCAGAAGATGTTTCCTTGTGTTTTATTGACTATACAAATGCATTCAATTGTGTGGCTCATAACAAATTATGGATAACACTGAGAAGAATGGGAATTCCAGAACAATTAATTGTGATCGTGAGGAACCTGAACTTAGACAAAGAGTCTGTTCTGGTTGAACTACAGGATAAGGGGATATTACATGGTTTAAAATAAGGAAGGGTGTGCGTCAGGGCTGTAATTTTTCATGATACTTACTCAATCTGTATGCTGAGCAAATAATCTGAGATGCTGAACTATATGAAGAAGAACACAGCATTAGGATTGGAGAAAGAGTCATTAACAACCTGAGGTATGCAGATGACACAACCTTGCTTACTGAAAGTGAAGATGACTTGAAACACTTACTGATCAAGACCAAAGACTACAGTCTGCAGTATGGATTAGACCTCAACATAAAGAAAATGAAAATCCTAACAACTGGACCAATAAGCAACATCACGATAAATGGAGAGAAGATTGAAGTTGTCAAACACTTCAAATTGCTTGGTTGCATAATCAACATCAATGGAAGGAGCAGTGAAGAAATCAGACAACGTATAGCATTGGGCAAATCGGATGCAAAAGAACTCTTTCAAGTGCTGAAGAGCAAAGATATTTCCTTGAAGACTAAGGTGCACCTGACACAAACCAAAAAACAGATATCATGCTTGGTGAAGTGGAGAGTCAGAGAAAAAAGGGAAGACTCTCAACGACATGGATTGACACAGTGGCTGTAACAATGGGCTCAGGTATAGCAAGGATTGCGAGGCTGGCGCAGGACCAGGCAGTGTTTCATTCTGCTGTAAACAGGGTCGCTATGAGTAGGAGGCCACTCCACAGCACCTAACAACACCAACAACAAGATAAAGAGTGGACAATAAAACTCCTTCCTAAAATTATGGCAAGGAAGCACTTGGAGGCAGCTTTTTCTTGGAAGAAAATACATAAACCCTACACTAGCAGATAAGATACATTCAAGGGTTACATGTAGGTCATACTTGTCTTTGGCGGGAATATGTTATTTATCTATCACCACAATACTGCTGCATAAGAAACAACTCCAAAGCTCAGAGGAATTTATTTAGCTCACAGATCTACAGGTCAATGATAATGATTTAGGGTAGGTATGGATAGGCAGTTTTGCTGCTATCACTCACATTTCTTGTGGTCAATTAGTTGTTGGCTAGAACAACAAGAGTATCCAGGCTTTAATCTCATTCTCCAGTAGGCTAGCCCAGGTTTCTGGGATCCCTTTCAAATAAACCCTTATCCTTTAATCTTTACCTCTGGGTCTGCTTCTGGAATATGTCAAACTTAGACAAAATTTTAGTGCTGAGAATCTCAGATTGAAGGAAATACTGATTAACATATAATTTATAGCAGACCATTAGGAAACAAAATATCCAGTGGAATCAAACAAATATTACCTTACTCTGAGAAGCAAAGTTGGATGCAAGAATGGGCTTGTTCAATAGCTCCCTATTTCTATGGAAAGATGGAGGTGATTATGAATTTTGATCTAGCTAGCAGTTCTGGAATGTAACCTAGCCACCAGAGATTATAGTGAGTGGAAATATCATCAGAACTTTTCTTGGAGTATTTACTACTAATATTTGATACTATTGCCTAGTTGTTTTTTTTCCCCTTAAAAAAAAGGGGGAATATGAACAAAAAATTAACAAAAGCCCAAAAGTAAGTGATTAAAAATGTATGTTAAATATTCAGTTCAATAATAATAAAAAACTGAAATTAAAATAACAATGAGATATAATTTTTTTTCCTCTCAAATTAAGAAAAAAACAATAGAAGGAAATAAAAGCACAGTGAAGTTCTCATCTTTCACCAGGGAAGTCATGAGAAATACATAAATTTCATAAATTTAAATACCTTTATAATGCCCAATTCTTTTTCAGGCAGTATTGAAAATGGCAAAACCAGATTGATCTGTCTGCTAAAAACAATTTAAAATGCTAAACAAAATATAAATAACGTATTTTAATATTATGTGTGGGCGAGCAAGTGTGGAATCCTCTAGGGCCAAAAACTGATTGAAAGCAGGAATCCAGACAGACCAGAAAACAGTCAAGTCCAGCTTCTGGAGAAGAGCTTTAGCCAAGCTCAAGTGAACTTAAGATTTGGTGGTTTTTCACATCCCATTTGGAAGGTGGGATTGGCTGGAGTAAGGAGACAAAGTCAAAGCTCTTGCATTTAAAATTTGAGTCACAAAGAGCTACTCTCAAGATAAAGATAACCTAAGAACAAAAAATGCCCTTATTATACACTCAACCCATTTTACACCTCACACTTCATGGATCAGCAAGAAAGACTGACCATCTCAGACCTTGGCATTGAGAGGACTTGAACCAGTGGCCTGCCATGTAGTCTCCTGATCATGGGATTTTGCCATTTTATGTGTTGCTCTTGGGATGGTCAGCCCCAGCAGCCAGTTTTGTGAGTTAAGAGAAGTCTCTAGTTCCAATGGGCCTGGAAGAAAAAGCCCAAAGTCGAGAAGCCTTCACCCAGCCCCTAGAGCTGTTGTTGTTATTTGCCATAGAGTCAGACCCTACTTGTAGCAACCCCTCCTTGGGTTTCTGAGGTGGTATCACTATGGAAGTAGATTGCCCAACCTTTCTTCAGAGGAGTGGCTACTGGGTTTGAACTGCCAGCATTCTGGTTAGCAGTCAAGTGCCTTAGGCACTACACTACCTGGGGCTCTGAATTTGGACTTCTAGTCTTCTAAATTCTAAGAGAATAAATTCCTGTTTGTTAAGCCATCTGTTTCCAGTATTTCTGTTATAGCAGCACTAGAGAACCAAGAGAGCCCCCAAGAATCATGTTTTCTATGCTCATACCCTTTGTAATGTGACTTTGCAGTTCCTTTTATCAAGAGGTGGAGTCTACTTCCCCACCTCTTCAATTTGATCTGTCCATACAACTTGCAAAGGCCAATAAAATGCAGGGGCAAATACATTCTGGGGCTTCTGGGTCCAAGCCTTAAGAAGACTGGTAGCTTCCATCTTTCCCCTTAGAGTCCAACTGCCATGCTGTCAGGATGTACAAGCCATCTTGCTGTAAAGAGAGGCTATGTAGAGAGGAAGATGGGATATCACATAGAGAGATAGTCCATGAAGAGGACAATCATGATGCCCCAGCTCACAGTGTACAACATGGCCCAGCTATATGAAAAGGACATTTTGGGCTTTTGAGCCCAGGCCAGTGTACACCTTGGTGCAGTCACATGACTGAGCCAACATAAGACCAGTAAATCTCCATCCATCAATCATTCCATTCATGAGGAAAAAAAAAAAAAAAGAAAGAAAGTTTTTATTTAAGCCATTAGGATTTGGGGTTTCTTTGTAGAACAGCAACAGGTAACTGAAATGGGTGTTCACTCAGTGGCAAGGTTTTTTATTGTCCAGGCTTGGAAAGAGGTGCATCACTCCATTCACATTCCAGGGACAAGAGCTCAGGGGGATGGCCCCATCCAGTCATAAGGGTAGGTTGAGAAATATAGCCTAACAGTGTTCCCAGGATGAAGAATAAAATGGTTTGGCAGACAGCTAGTCTGTTTGTACAAGTGGGCCCTATTTGATAGTTCTCAAGCTGTTGTTGTTGTTAGCTGCCATGTAGTTGACCCTGACTCATGAGACCCTCATGCACAATGGAACTAAGTGCTGCCCATCGCTAATGCCATCCCCATGACTGACCACAGAAAGGACAGTTGTATTCCATAGTACTTTCATATTCAAAAGTAAATTGCCAGGTCTCTCATCCTAGTCTTCTCAGCATCACAGCAACGCTCAAACCACCAATGACAGACAGACAGTGGCTGTGCAGGAGGTGCATTGGCCAGGAATCAAAGCCAGTCTCCAGCTTGACAGCCGAGATTTCTACCACTGAACTACCAATATTGTAAGAGACAAAAACAGATAGTGTCTGAAATAAATTATCTTTATTCTAAACTTCAAATATTTAGCACAAAGTTTAAATAAACTAAAGAAAGTAGAGGAAAGTTAGAATTGTACATAACAGTGGAGATTAATGAAACAGATAATATAATACAATATAGAAGATCAACAAAGCCATGATTTTTTAAATGTTAACAAGTTTGATAAGCCACTAGAAGAGTTGATAAAATAAAAATAGAAAGGAAAAATAATAATATTAGGGAAAAACAGGGAGACATAATCCCAACTATTACAGCTATTTAATAAGACCATATATGAGAATGTTGTGCCAAGAAAAATTAAAAATAAACCAATTTCTCCAAACATGATGTATCAACACTAACTCAGGAGTATAAGGAATCTGACTGGTTTTATAACCACTAAGATAAGGAATCAGCACTTAAAACTTTCTCTACAAAGAAAATAGCAGATCCAGACATATTTGCAAGCAAGTTCTAACAAACATCTAATGAAATGATGACAATATTACTCATACTCTTCCAGTATACAGAAAAAGAGCAAATAGCACAATCATGACACAAAACTAGAGAAGATCAGGAAATGGAAATCCACAGAAAATTCTCATGAATGAATATAGATAGAGATAGAGATAGAGATATAAACCTGTTGCTGTGGAATTGATTCCAACTCATAGTGACCCTATAGGAGAGTAGAACTACCCCATAGAGTTTCTTTACAGGAACAGATCACTAGGTCTTGTCTCTAAAAAGATGAGATGTTAACTGTGGATGTGAACTGCCAACCTTTCGGTTAGCAGATAAGCACTTAACCATTGGGCCATCACTCTATACATAGCCACCAATAGCTCCACAGGAAAAAAGACCTGGTGATCTGCTCTTAAGAAGATATAGCCTGGAAATCCTATGGGCAATCCTACTCTGTCCTATAGGATCAATATACGTATGAATCCACTCAATGGCACACAGTCCCCAACTTACTACATATTCAAGTTATGAATGGCACTCACCAGATCTTTTTGTTTGTTTGTTTGTTTAACATATTATCATTGGTAATATGTTTTATATACTGTGTTGCATGACATAATTTGCTAATGATATCATTCTCAAATGTTCACTCACAGATGTTCAAAGAATGGATTTATATTCACCAAAAGAGTAAAAAGAGAACCCACAGACTTGGGGGAAAAAAATTGGCAATGACATATCAGACAAGGGACTAATCTCTAAAATTTATAGAAAATTTAAACACCTTAACAACAAAAAGGCAAATAATTCATGTGAAAATGGGCAGAGGATTCACTGAACAGACAATTCACCAAAGAAAACATTTAGGCTGCTAAACAACATGTGAAGAAATGCTCACATCATTAACCATTAGAAGTATGTGAATGAAAAGAAAAATGACATCTCATCTCATCCCAACACTAATAGCAAAGTTCATAAAAACAGAAAAAAATAAAAGCTTGTGAGGACGTAGACAGACTGAAACCTTCATACACTGCTGGTGGGATTGTAAAATGGTACAACCACTATGGAACACAGTAGGGTCCTTCCTTAAAAAGCCAGAAACAGAAATAATACATGATCCAGCAATCCCACTATATATATCCTAGAACATGTATCCTAGAGAAATAAGAGCCTTGACATGAACAGATATATGCATACCCAAGATCATGACAGCACTGTTCACAATAGCAGAAAGATGGAAACAATGTACATGCCCAACAACAGATGAATAGTTAAACAAGCTATGGAAAATGCACACAAGGGAATACTATGCAAGACTGAAGAACAATGATGAATCTGGAAACCACCTCATAACATGGATGACCTAAAGCACTTTATGCTGAGAAAAATCAGTCAATCATAAAAGGACAAATATTGCATGAGACAACTATTTGAAAAGTCAAGAACGGGGTTTCACAAAAAAAAAAAATAAAAAATGTTCTTTGATGTTTACTGGGGGTGGGAAGGGATAGGAAGGTAAGCTATTAACTAGAGGGTAGACACATATTAATTTGGGTGAAAGGGTTGTTGTTATTAGGTGTCATTGAGTTGTCTCTGACTCATAGCAATCCTATGCACAACAGAACAAAACACTGGCTGGTACTGTGCCAGCCTCACAGTCCTTGCTATACTTGAACCCATCGTTGCAGCCACCATGTCAATCTATCTCATTGAGGGTCTTCCCCTTTTTCACTGACCCTTCACTTTACCAAGCATGATATCCTTCTCCAGGGAATGGTCCCTTCTGACAACATGACCAAAGTAGGTGAGATGAAATCTTGCCATTCTCACTTCCAAGGAGCATTCTGGCTGCATTTCTTCCAAGACAGATTTGTTCATACTTCTCTCAGTTCATGTATTTTCAGTGTTCTTTGCCAACACTACAATTATGTGTGTGTGTGTGTGTGTGTGTATATATACTTATATAAAATCTGTACCTTTATACTCATATACAACTTGTATGTATATGTGCTTATATACAGCCTGCATATATATACTTATGTATATCCTAAAGAAAATTTTCACAAATTGAACTAAACAGATTATAAAAAGATAACACATCATGACCAATTTGGAATGGAAGTTTGGTTAATATTTTTTAATTAAAATAATGAAATTCAGTACAGTTACAGATTGTAAATGAAAGAAATACTAAAATTATCTCAAAAGCTATAGACAGAATGTTAGATGAAATTAAGCTTACATTCATTATATTAAAAAAATATTCCTAAGTAAAATAGGGATAGAAGATAATTCTTAACTTAGTAAAAAGTATCTTAACGACAGGGTGTGGGGGTGAGGAAAGAAGGAAGAGATGAAGGAAGAGAAAGCAAAACTATGAGAAATGTCTGATTTTATTGAGAAAATAATAATAATAATAAATTTGTTAAAAATAGGAAAAAGAAAAATAAAATTTTTTTATCAACACTTCCTTTCAATATTAACCTGAGATCCATGTCACAATATTAATGTGGACATTCTAGCCAGTGAAATAAGGCAAGAAAGAGAACTGTAAAACATAAGAATTGGAAGAAAAAAATAAAGACGTCAAATTCTTAACTGAAAGGAACCCTGGTGGCATAGTGCCTAAGGCATTTAACTGCTAACCACAAGGCTAGTTCAAACCCACCAGCCACTCTGAGGAAGAAAGACTGGGCAATCTACTTATGTAATGATTTAATGCCTCGGAAACCCAAAGGGAGCAGGTATGAGTTGAAATCAACTCGATGGCAGTGAGTTTGAAGTTTTTGATTATTTTATGATTGTTTCTATAAAAAAAAAAAAAATCCCCAAAACCTATAAGCATAATATTAGAAAGAATAAGAGAGTTTAGCAAGTTTACTGGAACAAAATCAATAGAGAAAATTTAATTGTATTTCTATGTGCTATCAATAGTAAATAGAAAACATAAGTAACTCAGAGACAATTTAAAATAAAATTTAGTACCAGCACATGCCTTTATGCAAAAACAGTCATCTTCAATTACTGATCAAGTTTGTTTTTGAATCCAGAGATCTATTTGGGCAAAAATGACATCTTAACAATAATTGAATCCTCTGATTCTTAAAAATGATCTTTCTTTCCCTTTTGTTTGTAGTTGTTGTTGGTTGCCTCAAGTCAGCTCCAAGTCATAGTGACCCTATGTACAACAAAACGAAACACTGCCTGGTCCTGTGCCATCCTCACAATCTTTACTGTTTCATTGCTATTCATGAGGTTTTCAGTGGCCAAGTTTTGTTTTATTTAGGTCTTCTCTAATTTCTCAGAGTGATGTTTTGAGGATTTCATTCTACAGGTCTATCACATATTTTATTAAATTTTTCATGTTTTTATGATACTATAAATGGCAGATTTTTCCATTCCATTTTGTTTTTCAGGCTAAATTCACTTACTTCTAGTAGCTGTTATTCTACTATGTTACTTGTGGTTGTTGTTAGGTGTCACTGAGTTGGCTCTGACTCATAGCGACTCTACGCACAACAGAATGAAACACTGTCTGATTCTGTGCCCACCTCATAATCCTTGCTATACCTGAGTTCATCATTAAAATCACTGTAGCAATCCATTTCATTGAGGGTCTTCCCCTTTTCTGCTGACCCTCTGCTTTACCAAGCATGATATCCTTCTCCAGGGAATGGTCCTTTCTGACAACAGAATCAAAGTAGGTCAGACAAAGTCTGGCCATTGTAGCTTCCAAGGAGCATTCCAGTTGCCCTTTTTTCAGGACAGATTTGTTAGTTCTTTTGGCAGTCCATAGTACTTTCAGTATTCTTTGTTAACACCACAACTAAAAAGCATCACCTCTTCTTCATTGTCCAACTCTCACATGCATATGAAGTGATTGAAAATACCATGGCTTTGGAGCTCTGGTGGCACAGTGCCTAAGGCATTTGACTGCTAACCAGAGGCTGGTAGTTCAACCACTCCTTGGAAGGAAGATTGGGCAATCTACTTCTGTAGAGATACTGCCTCAGAAACCCAAAGGGAGTCACTATGAGTTGAATCCACTCGACAGCAGTGTGTTGTTTTTTGTTTTGTTATTTCTTTTTTTTTGGGGGGGGGGCACCTTAGTCTTCAAGGAGACATCTTTGCTCTTCAGCCTTTTAAATAAGTGTTTTGCAGCCAATTTCCCCAGCACAATACATTATCTGATGCCTTGACAGCTGCTTCCATTGGTGTTGATTGTAGAACCAAGTAATATGAAATCTTTAACAACTTCAATCTTTTCTCCATATATTGTGATGCTGCTTATTGGTCCAGTTGTGAGGATTTTCATTTTCTTTATGTTGAGATATAATCCATACTGCAGACTGTAGTCTTCAATCTTCATCAGTAAGTGCTTCAAGTAATCCTCACTTTAAGCAAGCAAAGTTGTGTCATCTGTGTATTGCAGGTTGTTAATGAGTCCTCCTCCAATCCTGATGCCATGTTCTTCTTCATATAGCCCAGCTTCTCAGACTTTTTGCTCAGCATATAGACTGACTAAGTAAGGTGAAAGGATACAACCCTGATGCACACCCTTCCAGATTTTAAATCATGCATTATCCCCTTGCTCTGTTTGAACAATGGCCTCCTGGTCTATATACAGGTTCCTGATGAGTACACTCAAGTGGTTTGGAATTCCCATTCTTCTCAATGTTATCCACAATTGGTCATGATCCACACAATCAAATGCTTTTGCATAGTCAATAAAACATAAGTAAATATCTTTCTGGTATTCTTTGCTTTCAGTCAAGATATATCTGACATCAGCAATAATATCTCTTGTTCCATGTCCTCTTCTGAATCCAGCTTGCATTTCTGGAAATTCTCTGTCAATATACTGCTACAACTATTTTTTAATTATCTTCAGCAAGATTTTATTTGCATGTGATATTAATAATATTGTTTGATAATATACACATTTTGTGGGTTCACTTTTCCTTTGAATGAGTACAAATATGGATCTTTCCCAGTCAGCTGGCCAGGTAGTTGTCTTCCAAATTTCTTGGCATGGACAAGTGAGTGCCTCCAGTGCAGAATCTGTTTGTTGAAACATCTTAATTGATATTGGGTCAATTCCCGGATCCTTGTTCTTCGCCAAATCCTTCAGTGCTGCTTCAACTTCTTCATTCAGTGGAACTTCTTCATTCATTCTTCATTGGTTCTTGATCACATGCCACCTCCTGAAATGGATGAAAATCAACCTATTCTTTTTGGTACAGAGACTCTGTGTATTCCTTCCATCTTCTTTTGATGTTTACTGCATCATTCAATATTTTGCCCATAGAATCCTTCAATATTGCAACTCAAGGTTTGAATTTTTTCTTGTTCTTTCAGCTTGAGAAATGTCAAGCATTGCCTTTTGGTTTTCTAACTCCAGATATTTGCACATTTCATTATAATAATTGACTTTGTCTTCTTGAGCTGTTCTTTGAAATCTTCTGTTCAGCTCTTCCATCTTATCATTTCTTCCATTTGCTTTAGCTATTCTCTGTTCAAGGGCAAGTTTCAGTTTCAGAGTCTCTTCTGACATTCATTTTGGAATTTTCTTCCTTTCCTTCTTTTTAATGACCTCTTGCTTTCTTCATGGATGATGTTCTTGATGTCATCCTGCAATTTCTCTGGTTTTTGGTCACTGGTGTTCAATGCATCAAATCTATTCTCTAGATGGTCTCTAAATTCAGGAAGGATATAACCAAGGCCAAATTTTGGCTCTCATGGACTTCTTTTAATTGTCTTCAGCTTCAATTTGAACTTGCACATGAGCAATTGATGGCCTGTTCCACAATCAACTCTTGGCCTTGTTTTGGCTGAAGATATTGAGCTTCTCCATTGCCTCTTGCCACAGATGTAGTCGATCTCATTCCTGTGTACTCCTTCTGGTGAAGTCTACATGTAGAGTCACCATTTATGTTGTTGGGAAAAAGGTATTTGCAATAATAAGTCATTGGTCTTGCAAAATTCTATCATGTGATCTCCAGCATTATTTCTATCACCAAGGTCATATTTTCTGACTACCAGTGATTCTTTTTTGTTTTCAACTTTTGCATTCCAATCACTAGTGATAATCAACATGTCCTGATTGCATGTTTGGTCAATTTCAGACTGCAGAAGTTGGTAAAAATCTTCACTTTCCTCTTCTTTGGCTTTGGTGGTTGATGTGTAAATTTATATAACAGTAGTATTGACTGGTCTTCCTTGTAGGTGTATGGATATTATCCTATCACTGACAACACTGTACTTCAGGAAAGATCTTGAAACATTCTTTGTGACAATGAATGTTATGCATTTCTGTTCAATTTGTCATTCCTGGCATAGTAGATCATAGGGTTGTCTGATTTTAAATGGCCAAAACTAGTCCATTTCAGCTCACTAATGCCTAAGATAGCAATCTTTTTGTGTTCCATTTCATTTTTTACAACCTCCAATTTTCCTACATTTATACTTTGCACATTCCATGTTCTGATTATTAACAGAAGTTTGCAGCTGTTTCTTCCTATTTTCAGTCATGCCACAACAGCAAATGGAAGTCCCAGAAGCTTTACTCCATCCACATCATTAAAGTCAGGTCTACTTAGAGGAGGCAGCTCTTCTCCAGTTATATTTTCAGTGTCTTCTGACCTGAGGGGCTCATCTTCTGGCACTATATTAGAAAGTGTTTCAGGGCTATTTGTAAAGTTTTCTAGTAACATATCAGACACCTTTTCTCTGATATTCATAAGGTTTTCATTGGCCAATTCTTTGAGAAGTTGATTGCTCCTTCCTTCATCCAAGTCTATCTTTGTCTGGAAGCTCTGCTGAAATCTGTCTACTATGGGTGACCCTGCTGGTATTTAAAATACCAGGGGCATAGCCTCCAGCCTAACAGCAACACACAAGCTATCACAGTATGACAAACTGACAGATAAGTGGTGGAATATGTTAATTAGAGAGACAATATATAGATTAGTAGAGGAGATCAGCAAATTGACTATTGGTTTTCCTTAAGAACAAACTGAAATTGGGTTTTTAATCCATACACACACAATTAATTCCCAGTGGATTGAAAACTTGAATGTGAAAGGAAAAACTATGAAACTCTGAGGTGACCATCCAGAAAACTATATTTATGACATTTAGATAAGGAAGTGTTCCTTAAATAAGATATATAAAGTGAACTCTGTAAATAAAAATGGTAATACATTTTAATATATTTAAATATATTTAATATATTTAAAATTTGTTTGCTGACCAAGGAGGGACAGCATAACATTAGCATTAGCATCACACAATCTACAGAGTAATGGCCCGGATTTGAATCCTGATGTGACACCTCTTAGCAGTGTGACCCTGGGAAAGTTACTTACACTTTCTGCCTGTTTCCTAATGACAACATTACCTATATTATAGAGTTTATATGAATATTAAATGAATTATAATAAGTATTATATTATTATGTAAACATCTATAAATAATTTTTAATTCAAAGACATTAATGAGAGTGAAAAGTTAATTTAAAAACTGAGAGAAGACATTTGCAACACAAATAACTGACCCAAAATGTTAGAATTTCTATCTATCTGTCTATCTAAGGCTGAGTTCTCTAGAGAAGCAAAACCAGTGAAGCTTATGTATATATACATATATATATACACATATATATACATATATATGTGTATTATGTGTGTATATATATATATACACATACATACATACATATATGCATTTTATATATATATAGGAGCTCTGGTAGTGCAGTGCCTAAGTTACCAGAAGGCTGGTGGTTCAAACCCACCAGCCACTCCCCAGAAGGCAGGTTGGGCAATCTACTTCGGTAGTGATACTGTCTCAGAAACCCAAGGAGAGGTCACTATGAGTTGGTCCAACTGGACAGCACATAACAATAATAACAACAATACATACATATATCAAAAAAACAAACTCACTGCTGTTGAGTAGATCCTGACTCATAGCGACCCCTCCTTGGGTTTCCAAGGCAGTACCTCTAGGGAAGTAGATTGCCCAATCTTTCTTCCAAGGAGTGGCTGGTGGGTTTGAACCTCCAGACTTCTGGTTAGCAGTCAGATGCCTTAGGCACTATACCACCATATATATACACATTATGTATATATACACATATATATATAAATATACACATTATGTATATATGTGTGTGTGCATGTGTGTGTGTATATATATATATATAGTTCTGAAGCTTATGTATGCACACATACATATATATATATACATTTACATACATAGAGAGAGAAATTTATCTCACAGAAATGACTCACTCAATTGTAGAGGCAGGGAAGTCCCAAGTTTGTGAGTCAAATGTTGAGCCTGAGGCTTCTCCTGACTCATGAAGCTGCGGGAGCTAACAAAGTCAAGACTGGCAGGCAATACAGGATGCTGCTGATTTCAGAAGCTGATGAATCTATGATTAGCATGTAAAGATGGTAGATTGTTGGCTTACAGGCTGTGAAGGCAACAATCCCAAGATCAGCAGGCCATGCAGCAAGCCACTTGTTTAAGTCCAGGAACTGGAGATGATGATGAGCTAGATGCAGGGTCCAGATCCAGCAGAAGGCAGAGACATTTGCAGGATGTCCACATATACTTGAAGCAGGCCACACTCCAAAGGAAACTCCCTTTCAACTGATTAATCATAACTGCTGATCCACTTAGAATCATAAGCTAGCCAAATTGACACACAACATTAACTATCATAGTATCTATCTATCTATCCATCCATCTTATTCCTGTAACACAAAACATAAAGACAATGAGTAAGAAATTTAATAGTCTCTTCATACAAAAGGAAACAGACCTTGAGTACAATTTGTCATTTTCTAGGGAAGCTGAAGATATACTTCAGTCTTAGAAATATCCTCTGAGAAACCATTATACCTGCACATCAGTAGATTTATACAAGAATAGTCATGTTGTTGTTGCTGTTGTTATGTGCCGTCAAGTCGGACCCAACTCATAACGACCCCTCCTTGGGTTTCCGAGGCAGTATCACTATGGAGGTAGATTGCCCCATCTTCCTTCCAAGAAGTGGCCAGTGGGTTTGAACTGCCAGCCTTCTGGTTAGCAGTCTAGTGCCTTAGGCACTACACTACCAGAGCTCCTCAAGAATAGTCATAGCATAGTGAAACCCAAGCAAAAACAGAAAACAACACAAATTTCTATTAATAGTATATTAGATAAATAAGCTGTGTACTTCAATTTTTGTAAATGAGACAGTTAAATAACCCAACCTAAATGAGTCTCAAAAATGTAATATTCAGCAACTAGAAAGTTGCAGAAAAATACATGTCACTTGATTCTATTAGTATAAAGTTTAAAACATGCAAAATGAAGCAATATGCAGTTTAGGTGCATAAATTTGTATAAATTTAAAAAGAAAAACAGATAAGCAATAAAACAATAAATAAAATGAAATGTGTAAAGATCTTCAGTTAGAAAACTAAAAGAGAAGAACGAGCTCAGCATTCCTGAAACTAAGATAGTTGAAGAAAGAATTCAAGCTTTCTGTTGCCACACTGAAGGATTCTATAGGTAAAATATTGAACAATGCAGGAAGCACCAAAAGAAGATGGTAGGAATACACATTTTCACTGTATCAAAAACAATTGGTCAACACTCAATCATTTCAGGAGGTAGAATATGATCAAGAACTGATAATACTGGAGGAACAAGTTCAAGGTGCACTGAAGGCATTGATGAAAAATAAAGCTCCAGAAATTGACAAATCCAATTGAGATGTTTCAACAAACAGATGCGATGCTGGAAGCACTCAATCTTCTATGTCAAGAAATTTGGAAGACAGCTACCTGGCCAACTGACTGAAAGAGATCAATATGGTGCCCATTACAAAGAAAGGTGATGCCACAGAATGTGGAAATTATCAAACAATATAATTAATATCACATGAAAATAAAATTTTGCTGAAAATAATTCAAAAATAGTTGCAGCAGTACCAAGACAAAGAACAGCCAAAAATTCAAGCTAGTTACATTGGCACAAGGAATATCATTTCTGATGTTAGATGGATTTTAGCTGAAAACAAAGAATACCAGAAAGGTGTTTACTTATGTTTTATTGACTATGCAAAAGGCATTAGACTGTGTGGATCATAACAAATTATAGATAACATTGTAAACGATGGGAATTCCAGATCACTTAACTGTGCTCCTAAGTAATCTGTACATAGAATAAGAAAGAGTCTTTAGCACAGAACAAGAGGATATTTCACGTTTAAAATCAGGAAAGATATGGGTCAGAGTTGTATCCTTTCACCATATCTGTACACTCTGTATGCTTAGCAAATAATCTGAGGAGCTGGACTTAGATGGAAAAGAATGAGGCATCAGGATGGGAGGAAGACTCATCAACAACCTGTGATATGCAGATGACACAACATTGTTTGTTCAAAAGAAAGAGGACTTGAAGTATGGATTGATGAAGATGAAAGACTACAGCCTTCAGTAGGGGCTACATCTCAACATAAAGAAAACAAAAATCCTCACAACTGGACCAAAAAGGAGCATCATGATAAACAGAGAAAAGATTGAAGTTGTCAAGGATTTCATTTTATTTGGATGCACAATCAATGTCCGTGGAAGTAACAGTCAAGAAATAAAACAACCTATTGCATTGGGAAAATCTGCTGCAAATCACCTTTATACAATTTTTAAGAGTGAAGATGCCACTTTGAAGACTAAAGTGCTCCTGTTCCAAGCCATGATATTTTAATAGTCTCAACTACATGTGAGATTTGGACAATGAATAAGGAAGACTGCAGAAGAATTGATGCATTTGATTTGTGATGTTGGCAAAGGACACTGAATGTACCATGTACTGCTGGAAGAATAAACAAATCTATTTTGAAGGAAATGTAGTCAGAATGATCCTTAGAAAATAGAAAGGCCAAACTTCACCTCACATACTTTGGTCATGTTCTCCAAAGGGACCAGTCCCTGGAGAAGGATATCATTCTAGGTAAAGTAGAGAGTCAGCAAAAAAAAAAAAAAAGGGAATCCTTCAGTGAGGTGAACTGACACAGTAGTACTGATGATGGGCTCAATCATAGCAATAATTGTGAGGATGGTGCAGGACCAGGTAATGTTTCATCCTGTTGTACTTTGGTTCTCTATGACTGGGAACCTACTGAATGGTGCCTACCAACAACAACTATCTTTATGGAAGCAGATCACCAGGCTTTTCTTTTATGGAGCTGCTGGGTGAGTTCAACCAACAACTTTTCAGTTAACAGCCAAGGGCTTAAGCAGTTCACCATCAGAGCTCCTAAGTCATCACTAATACAAAGGAAATATGTATAACTTTCTAGTGACTAAAGAAAGAAAAAAGGAATAAAAAATCTTGATCAATTTAGTTAAGAGCAGGACAAAGAAAATAAATACCACCACCAAAAAAATTCTAAAATCAAAATATATTGTGACATGAATAACAGCAATAATTATAACAATTGATATGAGTTACTTAAATTATTTATTTATTTTTGTTGTTGTTGTTATGTGCTGTTGAGTCAGACCTGGCTCATAGCGACCCCTCCTTGGGTTTCTGAGGCAATATCACTACGGAAGTAGATTGCCCAGCTTTCCTTCCGAGAAGTGGCTGGTGCATATGAACCACCAGCCTTCTGGATAGCAGTCAAGTGCCTTAGACACTATGCTACTAGACCTTCCAAAATTTTTATTAAATGAATCTAATAACCAAAACATGTATAAAACTTTGACAACTTCACAATAAAAAGAAAAATACCACAATCAAAAAAGAGGCAAAAGACTTAAGTAAACATTTCTCCAAAGAGGACATTTAAATGGTCAGCAAACATATGGAAAGATGCTCAATATCATAAGCTATCAAAGAGATGCAAATGAAAATTGCATTGAGATACTATTTTACTCCCACCAAGATGGGATGACTCAAAATGGGAAGAAAGAGCTGCAACCATCCATTAATAATGAGAACATGGAATGTACAAAGTATGAATTTGGAAAAATTGGAAGCTGTCAAAAATGACATGGAACACATAAAGATTGATATCTTAAGCATTAGTGAGGTGAAATGGACTAGTTTTGACCATTTTGAATCAGACAACCATATAATCTACTATGCTGGGAATGACAATTTGAAGGGGAATGGCATGGCACTCATCATCACAAACAAGTGTTTCAAGATTTATCTTGAAGTAAAATGCTGTCAATAATACCCATACACCTAAAAGGAAGACTAGTTAATACTACTATTATTCAAATTTACACATCAACCACCAAAGCCAAATGAAGATTTTCACCAACTTCTGCAGTCTGAAATTAACCAAACATGCAATCAAGATGTGTTGATTATTACTGGTGATTGTAATGCAAAGGTTGGAAACTAAGAATAATCACTAGTAGTTGGAAAATACATCCTTGGGGACAGAAATAATGCTGAAGGTCCCATGATAGAATTTTGCAGTACCAACCACTTATTCATTACAAATACCTTTTTGCAACAATATAAATGGTGGCTTTGCATGTGGACTTAGGCAAATGAAACACGGAAATCAGATCAACTATATCTGTGGAAAGAGGTAATGGAGAAGCTCAATGTCTTCAGCCAAAACAAGGCCAGAAGCTAACTGTGTAAAAGATCATCAACTTCTCATATGCAAATTAAACTTAAGGCTGAAGACAATTAAAACAAGCCCATGAGAGCCAAAATAGGACCTTGATTATATCGCACCTGAATTTAGAGACCATCTGAAGAACAGATTTGACATATTGAACACCAGTGACAAAAACCAGAGGAATTGTAGGATGACATCAAGAACATCATACATGAAGAAAACAACAAGTTATTAAAAACATAGGAAAGGAAGAAAATACCAAAAGGGATGTCAGAAGGGACTCTGAAACTTGCTCTTGAATGTAGAGTAGCTAAAGCAAATGGAAGAAATGACAAGATAAAATAGCTGAACAGAATATTTCAAAGAATAGGTTTGAGAAGACAAAGTCAATTATTTTAATGAAATGTGCAAAGACCTGAAGTTAGATAACTAAAAGGGAAGAAAACACTTGGCATTCCTCAAGAACACAAGAAATAATTCAAGCCTCAAGTGGCAATATTGAAAGATTCTATGGGCAAAATATTGAATGATACAGGAAACATCAAAAGAAGATGGAAGAAAGACATAGAATCACTGTATCCTAAAGAAATGGTTGATGTTCATCTATGTCGGGAGGTGACATATGATCAAGAACCAATGGTACTGAAAGAAGAAGTCCAAGCTGCACTGAAGGAATTGGTGAAAAACAGGGCTCCAAGAATTGATAGAATATCCACTGAAATGTTTCAACAAACAGATGTCACACTGGAGGCACTTACTCCTCTACGCCAAGAAATTTGTTAGACAGCTACTTGGCCAACTGACTGGAAGAGATCCATATTCATACCCATTCCAAAGAAAGGTGATCTAAAAAAATATGGAAATTATAGAACAATATTATTAATATCACACACAAGTAACATTTTGCTGAAGATAATTCAAAAGGGTTGGAGGGAACTTCCAGAAACACAAGACAGATTCAGAAGAGGATGTGCGATTAGGGATATCATCTCTAATGTCAGATGGATCTTGGCTGAAAGCAACGAATACCAGGAAGATGTTTACTTATGTTTCCTTGATTATGCAAAAGCATTTGATTGTGTGGATCATAACTAATTATGAATAACATTGAGAAGAATGGGAATTCCAGAGCACTTAATTGTGCTCATGAGGAACATATACATCGACCAGGAGGCTGCCATTCGAACAGAACAAGGGGATATTGCATGGTTTAAAATCAGGAAGGCTGTGCGCCAGAGTTGCAAACTTTCACGATACATATTCAATCTGCATGTTGAGCAAAAAATCCACAAAGCTAGACTATATGAAGAAGGGCATGGCATCAGGACTGGAGGAAGACTCATTAACAACCTGTGGTGTGCAGAAGACACAACTTTGTTTGCTGAAAGCGTAGATGACTTGAAGCACTTACTGATGAAGATTAAAGACTACAGTCTGCAGTATGGATTACACCACAACACACAAAAAATGAAAATCCTCACAATTGACCCAATAGGCAGCTCACAGTAAATGGAGAAAAGATTGAAGTTGTCAAAGAATTCCCACTATTTGGTTCCTCAATCAACACCTATGGGAACAGTAGTCAAGAAATCAGAGGACTTATTGCACTGGGAGCTCTGGTGATATAGTGCCTAAGGTGTTTGACTGCTTACCACAAGGCTGATGGTTCAACCCACCAGTCACTCCTTAGAGGGAAAATTGGGTAATCTATATCCATAGAGATACTACCTCAGAAACCCAAGGAGGGGTCACTATGAGTCAAAGTGACCTGATGACAGTGAGTTTGGAGTTTTTTTGGTTTATTGCATTGGGAAAATCTGCTGCAAAAAAACCTCTTTCAAGTGCTGAAGAGCAAAGATGTCTCTTTGAAGGCTAAGGTGCACTTAACCCAAGCCATGGTATTTTCAATCACCTGATATGCATGTGAAGGCTAGTGGTTCCTTAAAGGAAGACCAAAGAAGAGCTGATGCTTTTGAGTTGTGGTGTTGGTGGAGAATACTGAAAGTACCATGGACTACCAGAAGAACTAACAAATCTGTTCTGGAAGAAGTGCAGTAGGAATATTCCTTGGAAGAGAAAATGGGCAGACTTTGTCTCATCTACTTTGGCCATGTTGTCAGAAGAGACTATTCCCTGGAGAAGGAGATCATGCTTGGTAAAGTGGAGGGTCAGTGAAAAAGAGGAAGGTCCTCAATGAGATGGATTGACACAGTGGCTGCAATGACGGACTCAGGCATAGCAAGGATTATACGGCTGGCACAGGACTGGGCAGTGTTTAGTTCTGTGGTACATAGGGTTGGTATGAGTCAGAGTCAACTCAATTGCACCTGACAACAACAACAAGATGGCTAAAGGAGTCCCGGTGGTGCAGTGGCTAAGGCGTTCAGCTGCTAACCAAAAGAAGGTCAGTGGTTCTAAGCCATCAGCCACTCCATTGAAGAAAGATGAGGCAATCTGCTTCCATAAAGATTTACGGTCTTAGAAACCCAATGGGGGTCACTATGAGTTGGAATTGACTCTATGGCATTAAGTGTGTTATTTCATTTATTTATTTACTTACTTATTTTTTGAGGATGGCTGAGATTTAAAAAACAAATAAATAAAATGGCAAATGCTGGCAAGCAAGTAGAGTACTTATCCATTGCTAGTGGGAATGCAAAATGGTATTGCTGTTGTGGAAAACAATTCGGTGGCTCCTCAAAAAATTAAAAATAGAACTACCATATGACCCAGCAATTCCACTCTACTTACCCAGAAGACTTGAAAGCAGAGACGCAGACTTCTATGTCAGTGTTTATTGCAGCAGTGTTCACAATAACCAAAAGGTAGAAACAACCTAAAAGCCCATCAACAGGTGAATGAATAAAGAAGATGTAGTAGATACATACAATGAAATACTACTCAACCAGTAGAAGAAAGAAAGTTTTGATACATGCTACAACATGAATGGAGCTTGAAGATTTTATGCTGAGTGAAATAAGTCAATTATAAGAGGACAAATATTGTGTGACCTCACTTATAAAAAGACAAGAAAAAGCAAATGTATAGGTTAAAATTTCCTTAGTGGTTACCAGGGGTAGGATGGAGTGGGAAAGAGGAAGGTTAACAGAGATGGAGAAATCATATTGATTAAGGGAAGGTTGCACAGCCAATTATTTTAAATAATATCAATGTTTTGCCTATGAGAACCCGAACTGGCAAAAATTGCATGATAAATATATTAACAACAACAAAAAGAAAAATGTGTAGCTGCTGAGACTACTTAGGTACAACCAAAACCTCACAGGATTTGGTTCCTGTGTTTGGAGGTTCAGGGTGTGATTTCATGGGACAGCCTAGTTAAATGGTCTAATAATGTGTTCAGTTCTTCTACTATGCCTCCTAGTTCATTGCATAGTGCCTAAGGTCTTAAAATCTGAAAAGCTTGCAAGCAGTCATCCAAGCAAGGACAATTTGTCTCTATTCACCTGGAACAACAGAGGAAGAAAGAGAGTCAGGAATATATGGAGGATATGGAATGTGTGACTAATCACTTCCATGAACAACTGACTCCTTTGTCATGAAACCTGAGGAACTGGATGATACCCTTCTACCATTACTGAACATTTTGATCAAAGATTCCATAGAAGGATCCTGATCAAAAAGGGAAATGCAGAACAGACTTTCAAATTCTCATGGACTCCAGACTTTCTGGAGCTATGGGGGCTGGATGAACCTCTAAAACTATTGCCCTGATGAAAAAATCATACTACCTAAAGTCTTCTTCAAATCAAACAATAGTTTAACTAAACTGGTGAAAAAATGTCTGCTTTGTGTATTACGCTTTTTTAAAAACTCTGGGATCAAAGTGACAATAGTGAATCAAAAGACTAGTTAGGAACCTTAGGGGGCAGAGAGTTTATGTTATTGGGAGAAGAACAACTCAGAAAAGGAGGTTGAGAATGGTTGCACATTTTGAAGAATGTAATCAATGTCACTGAATTGTACATGTAGAAACAGTTGGATTGGTGTGTATTTTGCTATGCATATTCTCAACAAAAACCCCAAAATAAATTCTAAAAAAAGACAGTGATTCTTAAATTGTTTCAAAAAAGCAAAAACAAAGACAGAATTCAGTTATAGGGGAAATATGCTCTAGGGAAATATAAAACAACAAAACAAAGAAGAGCAATACAAATATTAGCCAGAATAAAATTTGAGACCCCAAACAAAACCTGTTGACATTGAGTCGATTCTGACTCACAGTGACCATATAGGACAGGGCAGAACTGCCCTATAGAGTTTCCAAGGCTGCAGTCTTTATTGAAGCAGACTCCCAAGTTTTTCTCCTGCATACCAACTGGTGGGTTTGAACTGCTGACCTTTCAGTTACTAGCCCAGCAATTAACCACTGCACCACAACAGTTCCTAAATATTTAAAATAGGAAATTTTAATTTGGGCACACCATCAGTTGCTAACAAGTCAATTCTGATTCACGATGACCCCATGTTATGTCAGAGGCCAACTGTGCTCCATAGGGTTTTTGATGACTGACTTTTTTAGAAGTAGAACATTAGTCCTGTTTTACTTTTACAAAATAAAACACCTTAATTCCCAATATTTCTAATTATAATGTCTTATGCTTGAGAGTACTAAATAGATACTAGGTTTTTTTTTATTATTTTATTTCCCTGTACACTCAGAATAGAAGCTCTGGTGACATAGTGTCTGAGGCATCTGACTGCTAACCAGAAGGCTGGCAGTTCATACCCACCAGCCACTCCTTGGAAGGAAGGTTGGGCAATCTACTTCCGTAGAGATACCACCTCAGAAACCCAAGGAAGAGTCGCTATGAGTTGGATCCAACTCGATGGCAGTAGGTTTGGTTTTTTTGGTTTACACACTTAGAATAGATAGTAAAAAAATGGCTTACACAATCATTTTTACAACTCCACACTACTATTTTTATCTCTATTTCTGTCTTTATCTTACATCAGTATGTGTACTTTAACAAAAAATAGGGCTATAATGAAGATGGTATTCTACTTTTTGGTTTCACATACTTTCCATGTCAACAAATATAAATAGATATTATTTTGGTGAATGCAAAATATTCCACTGACTGGCTTGTCAACATTTATTCAACTCTTCTACTATTAATTCTCACTAATAAGCATTTAAGTTGCTGTTTTTCTTTTACTATTATGCAAAGTGCTTCAGTGAGCTTCCTAGAAGCTGAATCAAAGGGAATGGATGCATATTTTAAATTTGATAACGTATTACTGAACTGAATTTCCAAAAGTTACACCAATTTACACTTCTTCTTAGAGTGAAAAAGAACCTGAGACTTTGAATCTATGTCAAGAGTAGATATTTTTAATCTTTCTAATTTTTGCTAATCCAGTAAGTAAAACAAGGTGCTTCATTATTTTGCTTTGTTTTTGTATTTATTTATTTTTTAACTGAATTGTTGAACAGAATAGAAGTTGTATTAGAGCACAATAAGAGTCCATAGAAATTTCTGATTTACTTTAGGAAGCATAACATTTCAGGTCATTTGTTTAGATTTATTTATATTCAAAGGAGGTTTTTTTTTTTTTTTAAGTTTTTCAAAGACTTAACTGTTGTTGTATACAACTAATATCTCATTCTTAGTCAACTGGAAAATACATACAACATCAAAAACAGAGTACAATTTTTGGATTCTGTTCATTGTTCTTTTTACTGGCCTGTTGGTCATAGATTTATTGATGTCCACAGTGATCTACCTGGACATCATTTTACAATAAAGGTGCTTCCAAAATTGGAATCTGAAAAATATAAAAGAAAGGAACAGAGATAGACAGATATTAACTAAAGTATAGGCTTTATATTAAGAAAATAAACATAATTTAATACAAAGAATTGGCAGTGGTGAGTGAAAAACAAGTCATAATAAGTTTAAAGTAACCAATAAGTCAAGTTTATTTTAATAGCAAAAGGTTAATTATAAGCTTCAACATAATATAACTTTAAAGTTTAGCAATAGCTTTATAATGTATTCTAATGTGAAGTTATGACCTTGTTATTTATGAGGGTTGGCTAGTCTGGTAGATTTTTAATAGTTGACAAAATTTAAATACTAGCAGTGTTCACATAATATCTAGACTTGCAATTATTTCAAATCCTCAGGGAACCTGGTAGCATGGATCCTCTCAGCCCCACGTGGCAACTACAGACAGTGGCTAATAGTAGCTGCTTCCTTTATAAAGGAGCAGATTCCATTGTCTCTAGCTGACCTTCTCTATTCATTTATATTACCTGCTTAAGAAACTAAATAAATAAAATATTCTTGCTTAAGAAAATAAATCAATCTTGAATTCCCTTATAAATATATATTACTGGGGAAAGAAAGAAAACTCATTATGGACTTTGATTGGCATATCAATTATACTTCAAAGGGACAGAAAATATATTTATCACTCTCTGTAGACATTTTTTTTTCAGGAAATGATCTTTTTCTTTAATATTATTCTGCTAAATTTTTTCCAAATGCATGCCCAAACAGGTGACCTAACACTGAATCATTCTGAGTTAACACACCATTTAGAGATTGCACAGCTTCCCACTGAATTTTTCACGATCCTAATGGGAGCACTTATCAGACTTGTCAATGGGATCTGCTTTTAGCTGAGAAATCTAGTCCTTTTATTTACCAACACCACTAAATCAGTTCTCTTTTCAATAGGAGAAATATATAATCTACCCAAAGAATACAATATTTTGTAAGCAAATTTCAATGACTTTTGAGAAGGGTCAGGCCTTACTGCACTAACTATAAATTATGTGCTTCAGAACTGAATTGACTGTGAGAAAATTCTCAAAACATGTATTTTAGATAAGTAAGTAAACATGTAGCCCTTGTTCTTTTCTACCCAAAAAGTAATGTGCAAATCCTCAAGGGAAAGGAATTAAGACAGACAAGGTAAAAATATATAACCAGAAATTGGGAGGAACTATCCTGCTCCCGGGAGCTCTGATGGCATACTGCCTAAGACATTTGACTGCTAACCAGAAGGCTGGCAGTTCAAACCCCCCAACCATTCCCCAGAAGGAAGGTTGGGCAATCTACTTCCATAGTGATACCATCTCAGACACCCAAGGAGGGGTCGCTATGAGTCAGATCCATCTCCACGGCAGGGTGTTGCATTTGTGTTATCCTGCTCCAAGGAGTGCTGGTGGTGCAGTGGTTAAACTATTCAGCTGCTAACCAAAAGGTCAATGGTTTGAACCCACCCACTGCTACATGGCAGAAAGATGAGACAGTCTGCTTCCCTAAAGATTTACAGCCTTGGAAACCATATGGGGTAGTTCTGCCTTGTCCTATAGAGTTGCTCCATGGCAATAGGGGTAGGGATGCTGCTCTGAAAGGAGCCCTGGTGGCACAGTGGTTAAGTGCTCAGCTGCTAACTAAAAAGTCAGTAGTTGAAACCCATCAGCAACACCATGGGAGAAAGATGTGGCAGCATGCTTCCATAAAGATTTCAGCCTAGGAAACCCTAAGGTGCAGTTCTGCTCTGTTGTAATTAACAATCAAGTTAATGGCAGTGAGCTTGGTTTTTCATTCAGCTCCTATCCCCCTTGATCTTGCTAGGACCGGACCCTTCAAGTGCCCTGGCATAGCAGACATTCATAGTGCTGCACCTAGATTCTTCAGGTTTCCTTTTACCAGTTCATCCCCCTGCTTCTGTCTGTCCTGCTGTTACTGCTGCTGCTTCCTCTGTTTCTTCTCAGTGAAGATTGTTATGGAATGATTTGTGCCCCTTTCCCCAAAAAAAAAAAAAAAAATCTGTCATAAATTCTAACCCCAATACTCTATGCCATTCCCCTATATTCCATCTGGGAATAGAATTTTTTTATGTTAATGAGGGCATATCAGTGTAGGATGCATTGAATCTAACCACTATTCATATTTATAAAGAACATGTTAGGCACAGGGCAAGCGAGCATGAATGGGAAAAAGGATAGATGCCACATGGAGATTTCCAAGGAATGCTGAGAAGAATGCTAGAGAAGCTGAGACAAGGATTTTTCCCCAAAGCAGATCCAATGAGCCTTCCCCTAGAGCTGGTACCCTGAATTCAGATTTCTAGACTCCTAAATTAAACTAGGGAGCTCTGGTAGCATAGTGGCTAAGACACTTGCCTGCTAACCAGACGGCTGGCGGTTCAAACCCACCAGCCACTCCTCGAAAGGAAGGTTGGGCAATCCTACTTCCGTAGTGATACTGCCTCAGAAACCCAAGGAGGGGTCGCTATGAGTCGGGTTTGACTCGACGGCACATAACAACAACAACAACAAATTAAACTAAAATAAATTTCTGTTCATTTAAGACACCCACTTGTACTTCTGTTATGTCAGTATTAGCAAACTAAGACAACGATCAATAAGTTTACTCCTGATAACGTCTTATAAAAAATCATGATGAATTCTAAAAAGATATTGAATCAGGCATGTTGTCTTGGTCATTCAAGTATCACAAGTAACAGCTGCTGGCATTATGTAGATTTCCTAAAAAAGTGAACAATTTTTGGTAAAATTCTGGAGAAGTCAAAGTTCAATATTCCCTCCATTTACATGATCATTTTATTCTAAGAAAAGTCAGTCTATATAAAAACTAGACTTTAGACTTTAATTTTAAAATTAAAGTAAAATTTATAATTTGTGTTTATACATAAAATGGAGTTATGTTCTAGGGTTTGTTAGGTGCCGTGGAGTTGGCTCCAACTCATAGAGACACTATGTACAACAGAATGAAACACTGCCCAGTCCTGGCCAGTCTCACAGTCCTTGCTATACCTGAGCATATCATTGCAGCAACTATGTCAATCCATACAGTTTATCAAGCATGATATCCTTTTCCAGGGAATGGTTCCTTCTGACAACATGACCAAAGTAGGCGATCTGGCCAATCCTGCTTCCAAGGCTCATGCTGGCTGCACTTTGTCTGGGAGAGACTTGTTTGTTCTTCTGGCAGTCCATGGTACTTTCAATATTCTTCTCCAACCCCATAACTCAAAACCATCAACTCTTCATTGGTCTTCTGAAGAAAAAAAGTGAAATCTTACATTCTAAGCTAGAGTGGTAGCATAGTGCCTAAGGCACTTGACTGCTAACCAGAAGGCTAGTGGTTCAAACCCACCAGCCACTCCTTGGAAGGAATAGCAGTCTACTTCCATAGTGGTACCACCTCAGAAACCCAAGGAGGGGTTGCTATGAGTCAGGTCTGACTCGACAGCACATAACAACAAAAACAAGCTAGTGATTATAATTTGTTTTTCACTTCAAGGAATGTATGATAGGATATTTGATTGACCTGCTATTTAGGGCATACTTCACTGTGTGGGGCCTCATATCCTTGACTATTCTCCATTAAATGACAGTATTATTTCCCATCCTTTTACCAAAAATACTCCCCAAAATTTCTAAAACAGTCTGAGGTGAGGAGTATCCCTCTATTAGGAATTATTGCTTCTTTTTTTTTTTTTTTTTGAAATTAACAATAACTGGAAATACTCCGTCATCTCAATCTTAAGTATTCTACTCTTTCAACAGGCACTTCCTCTCTTCTGCTCATTCCCTCAAGTACTCTGGCACTACAAATTTTTAAAGTGTGATGACACCTATAATTCAGTGACCCTTCAGCCTTTTCCCTATCCTTCATTCTCCTAATGTCCTCACTTCCCTCCTAGCTCAGTTTAAAGTCCATGATGTATTTTGTTTCCCTCAGTTTGTACCTGGAAACTTCTTCCAAGGACTGTCCTAGTCTCTGCAGCCATTTGTTGTTGTTGTTGTTGTTAGGTGTCATCGAGTTGTCTCCAACTCATAGTGAACTTATGTACAACAGAAGGAAACACTGCCCGGTCCTGTGCCAGTCTCACAATCCTTGCTATACCTGATCTCATTGTTGCAGTCACTGTGTCCATCCATCTTGTTGAGGCCCTTCCCTTTTCTCATTGACCATCCACTTTACTAAGCATGATATCCTTCTCCAGGTGATGGTCCCTTCTTACAACATGACCAAAGTAGGTGAGACAAAGTATGGCCATTCTTGCTTCCAAAGAGCATTCTGGCTGCACTTCCTCCAAGACAGATTTGTTAGTTCTTTTAGCAGTCCATGGTACTCTCAGCATTCTTCGCCAACACCACAACTCAACAGCATCAACTCTTCTTTGATTTTCCTTATTTATTTTCCAGCTCTCACATGCACAAGAGGCTTTTGAAAATACCATGGCTTGGGTTAGGTGCACCTTAGTCTTCAAGGAGACATTTTTGCTGCAGCCATTTACTCATCCATAAAAACCAGTTGCATTGAGTCAATTCCAACGTAATGGTGGTCCCATGTATGTCAGACTAGAAATATCCTCCATAGGATTTTCAATTTTTTTATTTTTTATTTTTAAGTAAATCATCAGGACTTTCATCCAAGATGCCTCGTGGTGGACTCAAACTTCCAACTTTTCAATTAGCAGCCACTTAAGCATGCACCACCAAGAGACTCCTTGCCCACTATAGAGAGCCTGAAGTTCCTGAGAATTCATGTCCTGATGGCAACCCAGAGCCAAAGACTGGCCTCAAAATGAAAAAGACCAATCCAATTGCCTTGACTGGTGAACACGCCCGATCTCGTCTGATCTCCGAAGCTAAGCAGGGTCAGGCCTGGTTAGTACTTGGATAGGAGACCGCCTGGGAATACCGGGTGCTGTAGGGAGAGGTCTGGTAGCATAGTGCCTGAGGAACTTGACTGCTAACCAGAAGGCTGGCTGTTCAAACCCACCAGCCACTCCTCGGAAGGAAGGTTGGGCATTCCTACTTCCATAGTGATACTGCCTCGGAAACCCAAGGAGGGATCGCTATGAGTCAGAACCGACTCGATGGTAAATAACAACAACATAACAACAACAACAACATTGTCTGTTCATGTGCCATTGCCTCTGCCTAGACTATCCTCCTCCTACCTGTGTGCTTGGTTAACTCTCACTTATCCCTCCCAGCTCCAAGCACTTCGTTTATTCTATTTTACTTATTTTGACTTTTTATTGTGAGTTGAGTGGAAATTGACAAACTGGTTTTCCATTCAACTGTTCATATACATTTTGTTTTGTGACACTGAACGCAGTCCCCACAATGTAACAGCACTCTTTCCATGTCCTCTCTCTGTCTACCATTTTCATTCATCCTTCTTTCTTATCTCTTTCTGCCTTCTGAGCTTTATCCCTGCGCAAATGCTGCCCTTTTGATCTCTGAAACATTCCCTTACTACTCTAAGAAGTAGCTCTCACTTTACCAGATGCACAGCTCCAATAGAGCACTGTGCTCATTGTAATGCAATCTGTTGGTGATTCTCATCCCTCAATAGGAAGGCAGCTGTCTCTTTTATTTGCATCTCTGGTTCTAGGTACTAACAGGTTGAGGGAGCTATGCTCAGAGAACACAATCAATTAATTTTGGCTGCATGGAAGAAAAAATAAGGGCTGACTAGCCATTTCCTTGAAAACTTCATTCACTTATTCATTTGTCCACTCATCTGTTCATCTATCATTGGGTGCTTCCTAAAAATATGTAGACTACTATAATGGAAACTCCTGGGAGGCCTGAAAATACAAGGCACTTGTCAGGGTGAGGACATTGAAAGCCAAGCTCACCCACTTCAGAATTTTGATCAGGGCCAATTATGTAAATGTAGTATAGAGAATAATGTAAATAATAATACCTCACAAGTATATATCACTTAACTCTTTATGAAACATTTAGGTGTTTGCAACCTATCTATCGCATTTTACATCATTAGAAAAATGTTGGTTTTCAGGTTATTATCATCCCTATTTTATTGAGATCACAACTGAAGCTTAGAAAGATTAAGTGACCTGTCTAAGTTTACTTCAGGTAGTAAAACCAGTTCCCCTCAGTCGATTTTGATTCATGGCGATCTTATGTGTGCCAGAGTACGTGTGCTCCATAGGGTTTCCCATGGTTGACTTTTTGGAATTAGATTGTTAAACCTTTCTTCTGAGGTGCCTCTGGCTGGACTTGACCATCCAACTTTATGATTAGCACTGAGCATGTTAACTGCTTGCACCACCCAGGGACTCCTTAGCATGATAGGATGCAAAATAGCCCCAATCCTTCATGTGTTTCCTGTATCTATGCTTTCAGCCAAAACTGTGCAGTACTTCCTATTCTGACTCTGGCTTTCACCAGATGACCTGCTTTGGACAATGGAGTTTCAGCATATATAACACTAGCTGAGTCTTGAAAAGCCTCTGCATGACTGGACTTAGTTGCTCTTGTCTTCTGCCATCACCACAGGATGGACCTGCCCAGACTGGCCTGCTGGTCTCAGAAGAAGGAGGAAAAACACCTACAATATTATCAAGCCACCTCAGTGATTCCTACCATGGCTACACAGACAGCTAAGAGACATGTGAGTAAACCTGGCAAGACCAGACAACTGCCCAGTTTAGCCCATACTAAATTGTTAATCCTCAGACCCTCAAACTCATGAGCTATCTATATGCTTACTGTTTTATACTATTGGATTTGGGTTTTTTCATTTCTATTTCCTCTTTTTTTTTTTTAATTGTGGCAAAAACATATACACAAAAACACTTGCCAACACAGCTACTCCCACATTTACAACTGGATGACACTGATTACATTTTTCATGTTGTGCCACCATTATTGCTATCCTCTTCTAAATTATTCCACCACTATTAACATAAACTCAATGCTCCCTAAATAAAAACTCCTCCTTTCTCCCTCCCTCCTACCCCTGGTAACCATTAATAACCTTTGATTTCTATATCTTTCTATATAAGTGAGATGATACAGATCTATCCCTTTGCAACTAACTTATTTCACTCAGCATAATGTTTTCAAGGTTCATCCATGTTGTGGCATGCATCAGGACTTTATTACTCTTTAAGGATGCATAATGTTCCATGGTATCTATACACCACAGTTTGTTTATCCATTCATCTGTTGGTGGACATCAATAGTCACTGGGAGGTGCAAATAGTGAAGTGTTTGACCACTAACAGAAAGGTTGGTGCTTCAAACCCACCTAGAGACATTTCAGAAAGGCCTGGAGATCTACTTCCAAAAAGTCACAGCCTGAAAATCCCTATGGAGCACAGTCTTGCTCTGAAACACATAGGATCACCATGTGTCACAATCAACTTGAAGGCAACTAGTTTTTGGGTGATTTTTTAAATCATTATTGTGGCAATACTCCCAGTTAATAAAAGCAAAGCCAGGATTACAGAAGACAATGAGCAAACAATTCTTCTTTTAGCAACCACTCTTTACAGGTATTGGTGACTTAGTAGGATTAGAGGCCTAGACAATGAAGATAGAATACATGTAATTTAAAGATCCCAGATTATCCTTCATTTCCTGGAGAGCATCCACCTTGAGCAGCTGTGTGACTTATCAGTGGGAGAGTGAAGAGATATTTCTTTATATCATGGACAATTTGTGATATCGAGCCCACTGCCATCAAGTCAATTCCAACTCATAGCAATCCCCTTGGGTTTCCAAGGCAGTAAAACTTTACAGAAGTAGATTGCCCCATGTTCCTTCCACACAGCATGGCTGGTTATATTCAAGGCTATCCTAAATTTGGATTTAGAATCCAGTTGTAGGTAGTGAATTGTTAAGACAAGAACTCATGGGAAGCAAGCTGTAGGTGAAAATTGTATATATAAGTTCTTGGCTGAGAAAAGGGAAGAGCAAAGAGATAGATGAAGAGGCTGTAAGATATCTTTCTACCAAGCTCCCTCTAAGAATCAGACATAGATAATCCCTAAGAGATGGAGGAGAGTCTTTAGGCAGGAAGGAAGTGAAATGTGGGATTTTGATGGGATTCATCTATCTGGACCAGGGCAGAAGTATAGGGGTGGATGCAGAGGTAATGCTTTGGGTCTCAGGTAATAAAAAAACAAGGTGATAAAGATCCCTTTTTTTTAGAAGAACACAGAATACAGCTCTCATAAAGTGAGAACAGAATGGAACATAAGATACTCTCTTCAGTAACCTTGGACAGTATTTGGAGTACTGGACAAAATCCCTCTGGGTGGAAAACAGTACATACACACTTTTAGGTCTTGGTATCCATGGTCCTGATGAAATCTTTCACCCACATGCTTCACAGACACAAAACACCAAAGATGTCCAGAAATAAACTTCAGATGAAGTCCTGGGGGCTAAATGGACAATCAAAAATCACCGGCAAGTATTGAAGTGAATATTGAGTGACACTCTGCATTTACATAAGTGGGGCTAGAAACAACAAATATCAGTCTAAAAATCAATGTTTATCCTATGGGCTAGTGATCCTGAGAGACTTGGTTTCCAACCATTAAAACCAAAAATGAAACTAACTATCTATGATGCCGCACGTAACAGAAAAGCTAAAATGGGGAAATGGGGGAGAAGAAGAAGAAGAAAAAGACAGATGATATGAAGTGTTGACAAGGATGAGAAGGAATGAGAACTATCACACATTGTTTTTGGGGGTGTAAATTGTTATATCCATTATTAGGCAATGGCTATTAAAGGTGAATATATGCATATCTCCTGAGCCAGTACTTGTACTCCTAGATATAAGTCCAATAAAATATGTACTGGTGTTCATCAAAAGACATGTATGTATAAGGGAGTTTATAGGCTAGGATTTTGAAAGGGAAAAACTGGAAACAACCCAAATGCCTATGACTGAATGAATGAATAAATAAATTTTGAAATATTCACACATGAAATACTATACAACAATGAGAATAAACAACTTGAAACCACGCTAAATGGTCTGAATGGTCCTCACAAACCTAATGTCAAAAAAAAGAAGCAAGACACAAAAGAGTACATACTGCATGATTCTATTTATATAAAGATCAAAGTAGATATAGTGAATTGATGCGATCAGAAGTAAGGATCAAGGATAAGGGTTATCTGTGGACCAAAACACCAAACCAAACTCACTGCCATTGACCCCCATTGGGTTTCCAAGGTCGTAAATCTTTACGGAAATAGATTGCCCCATCTTCCATCTGCAGAACATCTGTTGGTAATGAACTACCAAACTTCTGGTTAGCAGTTAAATGCCTTAGGCACTTCACTACCAGAGCTCCTTTATCCTTGGATAGTGAGGTCTATAAGGGGAATGAGGATCTCTCCCACAGGAAGATGATCATGCTCTTTTTTGACCTGGTCATGTTTTTTTTGATCTTGGTGCTAGTTACATGGATGTGGCTGCCTGACAAATAGTCAACACTATGTGTGTTCCTAGCTGAATCAGTCAGTATACTCTGATCTCTGAGTTACAATTTCCTCATTAAAAAAATGGGAATAATGATATCTGTTCTGTCTATTCACAGGGCTGGTTTGAAAATCGAGTTAATAGACATTAAAAAAAAAAAACTTTGTAAACTGTGAAAATATATGCACATGAAAGGTGTTCTTATTGGAACAAAAGCAAAATAGGGTTTTAATTTTAATTTTTAAATGATTTTGCACTGTTAAGAAGTAACTCCCTTTGGCAAATGATAGTAATTGTAAGTGTTTTGGATCAAGTTTTAAAAAGCAGTTTTGTCAATTATATAATGGTCTTTAATGTACTCAGATTGTTGCTTTTGTTTCAGAAGACAGAAAATTACATGATAGCTTGTAAGTGGCACATTCAATTTCACACACTGAGAAAGCTTGAAAAGCGAAAGGTCCGCATATAATGCAGGAACTCAAATTTAATGGCATCAAATGATACATAATTTGATTCGTTCAACCACATTTCCAGAAATTAATCACTGAGTGTCAGTATCTTTCCATCCTCCATGATTTGGTACCTCAAAAGAAAACTGCCCTTTTTGCTTTAGCACCACTAATCAGCAATGGTTGGTTTTTTTTTTTTTTTTTTTTTTTGGATTTAGCATTTCAATCTCAGGTTTAGCATCTGGAAACATTTTAAATTAATCACTGAGTGTCAGTATCTTTCCATCCTCCATGATTTGGTACCTCAAAAGAAAACTGCCCTTTTTGCTTTAGCACCACTAATCAGCAATGGTTGTTTTTTTTTTTTTTTTTTTTTTTTGGATTTAGCATTTCAATCTCAGGTTTAGCATCTGGAAACATTTTAAAAGGTCAGTTTGCTACTCTGTTATTCAATTTAGTAATTTCACAAACTGTAATGAGCTTCTTTTCTGTGCCTTTCAACCTGCTTAGAAACACCTTTAAAAATCAATGGAAACTTTGCTTGTTAGAGTAAAAACTGGGAGTAATGATTGGAAGAGGAAATTGGGATGTATGACCTGCAGCTTCTTCTATTCTCTCACGGATGTTGTTTCTTCAAATCAGTGTTATTCTTCTCAATAGCGTCAAAATTGACCTTTTGGAATAGCTAATTCTGTGTTGGGAAGGAGGTGCTGTCCGGTGCAACATAAGATGTTTAACAGCATGCCTGTCCTCTAACCACCTGATGCAAGTAACATTTTCTCCCCAGTTGTGACAAACAAAAACGTCTGTAGCCATTGCTAAATATCTCCTGGTAGCAGGGCCAGGATTTTCTCTAGTTGAAAACCACTTCTCTAGATGAATATTTGACTGCTAACCAGAAAGCTGGCAGTTCAAATCCACCAGCCACTGCTCGGAAGGAAAATTGGGCAATCTACTTCCGTAGTGATACTGCCTCAGAAATCCAAGGAGGGGTCACTATGAGTCAGATCCAACTCCACAGCAGTGAGTTTTTTTTAGTTAAGATGAATATTTGCTAACATTTTTATCTTCAGATCTTCTCCAGGATGTCTACACATTCATACAATTTCTTCAAAACTTTCTTGTAACAGTTTAGATGGAACATCTTCTGTTCAGAGGCCATGTAAATATTGTAAGTAGATTGGTGGTTTGGCAAATCTTATACTTTGCCTTGTTGCCCTCTGGGCATGGTGGGTCACCATCTGGCATGTACATCTTTAGATCATTCCTCTGTTCATCATACTGAATTTTGAGAAGCTCACAGAAGGCAATAATAATAGAAAACAAAAGACAAAAACAAACAAGAGAAACTAGGCAATCATTGAGGGGAATGAAGGTGTTATTTAGGTTTGCCTAGGAAAAGGCTTAGGAGCTCTGGTAGCATAGTTCCTAACACACTTGACTGCTAAGCAGAAAGCTGGCGGTTCAAACCCACCAGCCACTCCTCAGAACGAAGGTTGGGCAATCTACTTTCATAGTGATACTACCTCAGAAACCCAAGGAGGGGTCGCTATGAGTCAGGTCCAACTCGATGGCACATAACAACAACAACAGGAAAAGCCTTAGTGATACCACTCTGGGTCCTTATGAACCTGATGTATGCTGGCAATGTCCTGCTCATATGCCCTCATACTAACAGATGCCAGAGGCCTGACTTCCATTTGCCAGCAATTGAAATCATTTACCATTTCTCTGGCCGTAGAATTAAATTCAACTTTTGAGCAGGGGTTGACTAAAGGTGCTGGGAAATTAACTCCCCTGGTAGCAGCTCTCAACCTCTGATGTCAGGGAGTTAGTAAATAATGATCCCAGCTCCCTTGGCTTTTGATTGGGTTAACCTTCTGGTTGACCACCAGAGTTACCCAGCAGGTGGTATGGCCATCAGTTACTCAGCAGGACTGAGCTCCAGTTGTTTACAGTGATGATTTGCTTTATAACAACATCCCCTTTATTGGATGCCTCTTCCCCCCCCCACTGCCAGTATTTCCACGTTTTACTTCCCCACTTCACTTCCAGTGTTTCCTTGGATCACCTCCAAATAAACTACTTGCACTCAAGTCTTTGTTTGGGAATTTGGTCCTGGGTATCACCAAAGCAAGAAGATCTGGTGAGATTGAGCTATGTGCTATCACATTGGGTCCCTGTACACCCAAAACCCATCAAGCTAAATTTGGGACAATCAAAATCCACAGGTTCAAGTTATTATTTAATCAGAAAGAACATCTTCCCCAACTATACACAAGATTTAGTCTTTTCTTCCTTATGGGGATTTATACAGGCATAAACAATTTTAAAGGGCACACAGCATAACATAACCAGGTGGTATTTTCCTAGTCTTTTTTTTTTTTTTTTTTTGTCACTTACCCATGTAGGCACAAAATGCTGCATGGTAATTCAAAGCTCTATGAACTGTAATTTACTGTTTTAAGGTTATAATCTAGTAACAAATACTTTACAAGGCCTGTTTAAAAAGAGAAAGAGAAAGAATTCTATAGAACTCTGAAACTACACAGATGCCAAATAAGTAACCCCAGAGAAGGAAATGTACTTACTTTATTTCTTAAAATACAAGTTAGTCATATCACAATTGATAAAATACAGTCCCTTTTACTTTAATGTCTGGTTTTAAGAATCTCTCTATTTTTAACTCTTCAGTATATTTTCTTCAGAATTCAACCAGGAATGGTTTTATGTGATGAAATGAGCCATTGTTTGAGAAGGAAAGCAGTGAAAAAATATATGTGTAAATTACAAATGTCAAATGGACAACTGACAGGTAAGAAACGAGTATTTATCAATATTATACACACAGGAGCATTTGCTTAATCTTTTTGCCCGATAAGCTTAGACTTTTGACAAAATGTATTTAAAACCTTTTTGGATCTCAAGACAGTACATAAAGTCTTTAAACACATTGCATCTGTATAAATATGTATGATTGCTTAATTGATCAGAGATTTTATTCATTGTTCTCATATATGCACATAATCAAGTTTATAAAAGTTTTAAAAGAGTAAAAATGACTTAATCATAGGAATATTCTAAAGAACAGAAGGATATTAATAAAACTTAGAGAAACAGAGATCCAGTTTACAAAAGGGACAAGTCTTCAACAATCCAACGACTAAGACAGATAAAGAACATTGCAGAGTGAGAACAACTAAAAATGAACAGAATAAAACAAGATAGGACTAATTGAATAAAACACTGGGTGGATTGAATATATCAATACATTTATACTGTCCTTGCACATTGACTCTGGGCTTACCCATGTAACTTGCTTTGGCCAATTGGACAGTGACAACTTGATACAATCAGAGGTTTAAAAAGTGTTGCCACAATTCTACAGTCTTTTGGAAGCTTGCCACTCCTCTGAGACCAAACCTGGGGTGGTCTGCTGGAGGATGAGAGACCCCATGGAGCAGAGGTAATTATTTCAGCTAAAGCCATCCTACAACAGCTAGCCCCTAGGCAAATCACTAGCTAAATGTGGACATTGGTAAGATTACCCAAGCCTGTCTCAGATCAGCAAAACTGCCCAGAAAACCCATAGAGTTAATGGAATTAATAAAAATGACTGTTTGAAAGCCACTGAGTCTTGAAGCAGCAGGATCCAGGTAAGAGGCAGCAGGCAGGACCCAGTTCCCAGAGGCAGGAAAGGGAGGGAGCACCGGGGACCACAAAGCGGCAAGATCCAGGTAGGAATTAGGTAAGAGGAGGGAGGAGAGGTTTCCAACAGCTAAGGGAGACAAATGTATCTGTCAGTTTGTCACCCTGTGGGGCTTGCATGATGCTGTGAGGCTTGAGGCTATGCCACCAGTGTTTCAAACACCAGCAGGGTTGCACATGGTGCACAGGTTTCAATGCAGCTTACAGCCTCAGACAGACTAGGAAGAAGGAAGAGGTCATCCACTTCTCAAAAAATTGGCCAGGGAAAACCTTATGAATAGCAGAGAAACACTGTCTGATACATTACTGGGAAACTTTATGAATAGCCTGGAAACACTGTTCAACACAGTGCAGAAAGATGAGCCCCTTGGGTTGGAAGGCACTCAAAACAGGACTGGGAAAGAGCTGCCTCATCAGAGTAGCACCAACCTTAATGATATGGATAAAGTAAATCTTTTGGGACCTCCATGTGCTGACGTGGCATGACTCAAATTGAG
>NW_006921895.1:2261076-2262659 GCF_000298275.1 Orycteropus afer afer
GTCACCACAGTAGGATAAAAGGCCAGAGAAGTTTGTCTCCCTTAGCTGTTGGAAACCTCTCCAGCCACCCTTACCTGAATCCCTGTGGCTGACTCCTTGATCTGTTCTGGTCTCCTTTGCCTTTTGTGTCCTCTCCCTGCTTTCCCACCTTGCTGCTTGTGGGTACTGTGGATCTAAGTAATATGAACTCTTTGACAATTTCAATCTTTTCTCCATTAATTGTGATGGTGCTTATTGGTCCAGTTGTGAGAATTTTCATTTTCTTTATGTTGAGGTGTACTCCATTCTGAAGACTGTAGTCTTTAATCCTCATCAGTAAGTGCTTCAAGTCATCTTCACTTTCAGTAAGCAAGGTGGTGTCGTCTGCATGTTGCCAGTTGTTAAAGAGTCTTCCTCCAATCCTGATGCTATGTTCTTCTTCATATAGTCTAGCTTTTCAGATCATTATGATCAGCATGAAGAATGAATGAGTATGGTGAAAAGATACAACTCTGACACACACCTTTCCTGATTTTCAACCATGAAGTATCCTCTTGTTTTGTTCAAATGACAGCCTCTTTGTTTACATGCAGGTTCCTCATGAGCACAATTAAGAGTTCTAGAATTCCCATTCTTCTCACTCTTATCCATAATTTGTCATGATCCACATGGTCAAATGCTTTTGCATAGTCAATAAAACACAAGTAAACATCTTTCTGGTATTCTTTCAGCCAAGATTCATCTGACATCAGCAATGATAGCTCCCATTTCACATCATTTTCTGAATCTGTATTGCACTTCTGGAAGTTACTTATCAGTGTACTGCCTCAACCATTTTTTTTAAATTATCTTCAGCAAAATTTTACTTGTGTGTGAAATTAATGATATTGTTCGATAATTTCCACATTCTGGAGGATCATCTTTCTTTGGGATGGGTACAAGTATGGATCTCTTCAAATCAGTTGGCCACATAGCTTCCAAACTTCTTGACACAGAAGTAAGTGCCTCCAGCGTGGTATCCGTTTGTTGAAATATTTCAGTGGGTATTCTGTCAATCCCTGGAGCCTTGTTTTTCACCAATTCCTTCAGTGCAGCTTCACCTTCTTCATTCAATACCATTGGTTCTTGATCACATGGCATCTCCTGAAATAGATGAACATCAACCAATTATTTTTGGTACACTATGTATTCCTTCCATCTTCTTTTGATGCTTCCTGCATCATTCAATATTTTGCACATAGAATCTTTCAATATTACAACATGAGGCTTGAATTTTTTCTTCAGTTCTTTCAGCTTGCGAAATGCTGAGTGTGTTCTCCCCTTTTGGTTTTCTAATTCCAGGTCTTTGCACATTTCATTATAATAAATGACTTTGTCTTCTCCAATTGTTCTTTGGAATCTTCTGCTCAGCTCTTTTATCTTGTCATTTCTTCCATTTGCTTTAGCTACGATCCATTCAGTAGCAAGTTTCAGGGTCTTTTCTGACATCCATTTTGGTCCTTTCTTCCTTTCCTGTCCTTTTAATGACCTTTGCTTTCTTCATGGATGATGTTCTTCATGTCATGCCATAATTTGTCTAGTGTTCAGTTATTAGAGTTATAAGA
>NW_006921895.1:2263614-2264676 GCF_000298275.1 Orycteropus afer afer
CAGTTGCTAGGACTAATTGTTTCCATGAATTTTGGTTTTCTTCATTCTTCTTTGCTCTGGATGAGGAGAGACCCATCGTTGTATCTAGATGGCAGCTTGCTAGCTTTTAAAATCCCAGGCACTATTCCCCAAAGTAGGAGGTGGAACAATCTTTTGTATAGTACGTTATGCCAATTGAGCTTGATGTCCTCTGCGACTATGGTCCCAAGCCCACAGGTTCAACTACTCGGTCACTGTGGGTAGCTGGCTGTGGCCAAGCCATGACCACAACCTTGCCCCTTGTCCACTCTACTATACACCTGGGAATTCTGATCATTCACATACACTTATAGGACCATTGTCTGCCAAGCTTATATATGTTCTTGGATACATTCCCCATTTCATAGACATACCTAATCGCTCAGCCTGTCCACCCATCTATCCACCCATATACCCATGTTTGCTTCATTGACAATGCAGTACTATATGTGCAAAAGGGTTCATATTTGTTGTCTGTAACTCCCATGTACCTCTGTCTTTCTTATCCTCAGTGCTGTCATATCGGTCACACACATTTGGTACATTGCCCTTCTCTTCACCCAAATCAATACTCTCACTTCTTTAGGGTGTCTACCTAGAAATGGAATAGCTGGGCCAAATGGTATTTCTAGTTCCAACATTTGAAGGAATCATCATACTGCTTTCCACAATGGTTGTACCATTTTACAGTCCCACCAGCAGTGTATGAGAGTCCCAATCTCTCCACAACCTGAACAGCATTTTTTATTTTCTGTCTTGTTGAACTTTGATATTAGTGCTGGAACAAGATGGCACTTCATTGTTGTTTTGATTTGCATCTCCTAACAACAACAATAGCTAATGACCATGAGCATTTCTTCATATGTTTGTTGGGCGCTTGAATATCCTCCTTGGTGAAGTGTCTATTCATGTCTTCTGCCCATTTTTTAATTGGATCGTTTGTCTTTTTGTTATTGAGGTGTTGGAGTTTAAATTCTAGTTGGAGTCATAAATTCTAGAGATAAGTCCTTTGTCAGATATGTCATTACCAAATATTTTTTCCCA
>NW_006921895.1:2265851-2273980 GCF_000298275.1 Orycteropus afer afer
TCCTGTTCTCAAGAGGAATGGTTTCAGTCTCTCTCCATTGAGAATAATGTTGGCTGTTGGTTTTGCATAAATGCCCTTTATTATGTTGAAGAATGTCCCTTCTATTCCTATTTTGCTGAGAGTTTTGATCAGCAATGGGTGTTGTATTCCAGCATCATTTCTATCACCAAGGCCGTATTTTCCATATACCAGTGACTCTTATTTGTTTCCAACTTTCACATTCCAATCACCAGTAAAAATCAATACCTCTTGATTACATGTTTGGTCAACTTCAGACTGCAGAAATTGGTGAAAATCCTCAATTTCCTCATCTTTGGCTTTAGTGGTTGGTGCATAAATTTGAATAATAGTAGTATTAACTGGTCTTCCTTGTAGTCATATAGATATTATCCTATCACTGACAGCATTGTACTTCATGATAAACCTTGAAACGTTCTTTTTGACAATAAATGCCATGCCATGCCATTCCTTTTCAATTTACCATTCCTGGCACAGTAGATCATATGATTGTGTTATTCAAAATGGTGAAAAACAGTCCATTTCAGCTCACTAATGCCTAGGACGTCAATCTTCATGTGCTCCATTTCATTTTTGACAACTTTCAATTTTCCTAGATTCATACTTCATACATTCCACATTCTGATGTTTGTGCTGTTTCTCCCTGTTTTGAGTCATGCCTCATCAGCAAAAAGAGGTCCCAAAAGCTTTACTCCATCCATATCACTAAGACTGACTCTACTTTGAGGAGGCAGCTCTTCCGCAGTCATATTTTGAGTGCCTTCCAACCTAAGGGGCTCATCGTCCAGCATTGTATCAGACAATGCTTCAGGGCTATTCATAAAATTTTTCATAAAGTAACATATCAGACAGTGTTCACTATTCACAAGATTTGCACTTGCCAATTGTTTGAGAAGTCAATGGCTCCGTCCTCCTGAGTCTGTCTTATTCTAGAAGTTCTGCTGAATCCTGTCCACTGTGGGTGACCCTGCTGGCATTTGAAATTCTGGTGGCACAGCCTCCAGACTCACAGTAACATACAAACCACCACAGTATGACAAATCAACAGGTGAGTGGTGGATATATTCTGTACCCCCAATAAATTTCATCACAAATTTAGGAAGTTGTTTTCAAGGAAAGCAAAATGGAGAACTATCGCTATTGATAGTGATTACATAATATTCAAGTTTTGATAATTTTTTTAAAAAATTGTAGATAACTGAGACTAGCGATTCTCATAGGAGTGCTGGTGGAACCCTGTAGTGGTTTAGCTCTCAGCTGTCACCAAAATATATGAAGTTTGAACTCACCAGGGGCTCCATGGGAGAAAGATGTGTCATTCTATTCTCCTGAAGTTTACAGCCTTGGAAACCCCATGGGCAGATCCACTTTGTCCTTTAGGGCTACTATGAGTCAGAATCAACTCCCTGGCATCCAACAATAGTGATTTCCTGGCGTCCAACATTAGTGATTCTCAAATTTTGCTGCATATTGGAAACACTTCTTCAAAACATGCTTTAGAAAAATCCCAATGTCAGGTAGTACTACAGACCAAATACACCAGCATCTTGGGACAGTGATGCAAACATCAATAATCTTTTTAAATCTAATTGAAAAGGTGATTCTAATGTGCAACCAAGTTGGAGAACTAATGACCTAGTTCTATACCTATGTAATCCACTAGTCACATGGGGCCATTAAATATTTGAGATGTGCTATGAGTGTAAAATACAGTGCATCTTGAATATGTAATATGGAAAAAATATTTTAATTCATAATTTTTATATTGATTACATATTGAAATAATAATGTTTTGGACATACTGGGTTAGATAAAATATATTATTAAAGTTAATTTTACCCTATTTTGTTTTACTTTTTTTTTTTTAAATTGTGGTAGAAAAAGGAGAAAAACGTGGTAGTCTGCTCCTATAAAGATTACAGCCTTGGAAACCCTATGGGCACTTCTACTCTAAGTGGTCACTATGAGTTGAAATCAACTCAACAGCAAAGCTTTTTTGTTTTGTTCGTTTAATGAGTAATATGATGTCTTTCTTTCCAAAAGGTCACAGTTTTGAAAACCCTATGTAGCAATTCTACACTGCATACATGGAGTCACCATGAGTGGAATCAACTCAACTGTAACTAACAAAGACAACAATCCCTAAGGACATTGTGCATTATTTCCTGTGCTTCTTGGCCATTTTAATATTACTGTGCTTATTGCCTATTTGTCTCTGTGTTAAGTGGTTACTTGGTTCCCCAAAATTTTCACCCAATCTGTAGGTTGTCTTTTCACTTTGTTGATAATGTCCTTTGATGTACACAAGTATTTAATTTTTATGAAGTCCCATCTATTGTGTTTTTGCTGTTCCAGCTTTTGTTATTGTATCTGATGGTTTATCATTAAGCACTAGGACCCACAGTCTCAAGCCTACATTATCCTCTAAGAATTTTTTGGTTTTAGTTTTCACATTTAGGTCCTCGATCCATTTTGAATCGGTTTTTGTATACAGTATGTGTATACTTTTTCAACTGTGACTACTAGAAAATTTCAAAGGGCACATTTAGCTCATCCTCATGGTTCACA
The DNA here is from genome assembly GCF_000298275.1 of Orycteropus afer afer. Taxonomy (NCBI): domain Eukaryota; kingdom Metazoa; phylum Chordata; class Mammalia; order Tubulidentata; family Orycteropodidae; genus Orycteropus; species Orycteropus afer. Next base: position 2,268,438 of record NW_006921895.1, read on the forward strand.
CTTCTTTCTACTTGGCAGCACTGATCTAGACTGTCTCTTTAAATCAGACAATGAGGTATGAAAATAATTATTTTAATATTTATGTGATTCTAATAAAATATGCCTAATGAAGTCTGTGCTTACATTCTAGAAAACTGGATATAATGCTCTGTGGGAAGTTTGTTTTTTAAAAAAACTCTCTGTAATTCAATACTGAGTTTCTTGCTCTGTTTTGTTGTTGTTTATGCAAATTTATATGCATTTAATTTTTATGATTACTCCAGTTAATATTTTAAATGTCATATTGTAGTAAAGTTAATTAAGGATTCATGATACAGGTATATTTAACATATACCAGATTAATGTTATTAATCTGGTCAATCTATCCCATTTTGACAATGAAATATTAAACACCAGTAAAATATTAAAACACCAGGGAAAGGGTGAAAGAACTGGGCAGAGATGTGGGGAAGTGAAGAAAAGGAGTGGGTTGTCTGCAAATACTATACCCACTAGCCATTTTCTTAAATTTTGATTTCTCATGATCAAACATTCTTACAGTAAAAAATACACATATTACCATTTTCTTTACTTAGCGAAAGGAACTCTGGTGGTGCAGTGGTTAAAGCATTTGACCACTAACCAAAAGTTCAGCTGTTTGAATTCACCAGCTCTCCATGGGATAAAGATGAGTCAGTCAGCTTTTGTAAAGATTTATGCCTTGGAAACCCTATGGAGCAACTCAACTCTGTCCTTAAGGGTCACTATGAGTCGGAATTGACTCAGTGGCAGTGCGTTGGTTTGGTTTGTTTACTGAGTGAGCCACATTATACTTGTGATACTGATTGGGTTGAATTATTTTGACCAGTATTAATAAAAAGAAAGCCCAGGGAAAGGAGAGTGCAGTGTATGAAAGACAGTGTAGTACTAATGGCATTTTATGTCTAATTTTAAACCACTTAGTGCCAGTACATTGGTTAAATTCACAAGACACAATTCCAGGGTTTATAATTTTCAAAAAATGTGGCCCAGGATGTATTTTAACTTATTTCACATCTCTGATTATCACTGTTATTATTCATCAGATTTTAATGACCATCCATGGCTTGAGGCCAGTCTTTCAATTTTATTAAAACTCTTCCTTTTCTACTATGTTGTTGTTATGCGCTGTCATAGGGGTCCTTTTAATCTCAGATTAATTTATTTCCCAGTCACTGTGACAAAGCTCATGAAATGAATATATTCACAAATTCTCATAACAAAGTATCATTCTGATTATTTAAAGGTTGCTATAATGCTGTGTATTTTCCCCAAAATCACTGGTTTTCTTAGTCCTGGAGTTCATTTACTCTCATCCACAGTTGAATAGTTTGTGTTCAGCCAAAAGGAAAAAGGACGTCACATGATGCTCATTAGCACTGGCCATATCACAAATATGGCAGTCATCTCTGTTAATATTTTCCACCTCAATCCTTTCTTGTTTTCTTATAAACCCAAACCCCCTCCGATTTATTATTTTCATGTTGAGATTTTATGTATTTTCCCCACAAAACTCCACTATGTCAGGGGATTTATCTCACTTAGTATTCTTTTATTTATTTTTAAAAAAAGCTCTAAAAATTCTCCTTTAAAAAAACAATAGACACAGCAACAAAGAAAAATGAAGACAAGAGGAGCTTTTACAACCGAATGTATCATAAAACCTCTCCTACATCACCTTATCTTACTGTTTCCTATAAGCTCTGAGGCAAATGTGAGATGGGAATGTTCATTTCTTTGATATTTATCAACTTTGTTCAAAAGCTTTTTAAAAGATGCTCTTGTAATCCCATTGCCTTGCCCCATCTCAAAACATGTGAAACTGGGGGTTACAGTAGAGGTATGATTAGGAAAGTGAGCCCCAAGCATCACTTTCATAATGGAGGTACAATTGGTCTAATCATTTACGTCCCTCTTAAGGCACTTGTCACATTTCACCTTAAATTATGGTTATGGTTATTCATGTTTTTTTCCCTATGCCATTTGATAAATTTCCTGAGGGCATGGACACTGCCTAGTATATAACAAATAGTATTATTAGCAGAATAATGGATTATTTTGTCCAATTTTATATACTTTTTCCATTGCTATAGTCTTTTCTTGGAAGAGAGTCAAGAAACATATTGCATGAGTGCTATGTATCACATACTTACTATGTGAGACAGGAATTATTTCAAAATATGCTATTTGTGGGTCCCTTCTTCCTAGAAGCGAGTTGAATGCACTGAACTAGAACTTAAATTGGAACAATATGCTCAAATGTGAATTCACAGTTCTGCTTTTGCATGTTGGGTGTTTTAGGGTACAGTCAGTGTCTATCCTTAATTCATGTCTCATTAGGGCATTTATTTGCATATAATTAAAATATACATATAGATGATTTTTAGTATGTGTCAAGAACCCAAAAATTTTTTTACCTCTTAAATATATATATATATATATATATATATATATATATATATATATATATATATATAATGTTCATCAAAAATAAAGCTGGACTATATGAAGAAGAATGTGGCATCAGGATTGGAGAAAGAATCATTAACAACCTGCGATAGCTGACAACACAACTTTGCTTGCTGAAAAGTGAGGATGACTTGCAGCACTTACTGATGAAGACTGAAGAATACAGTCTGCAGTATGGATTACATCTCAATATAAAGAAAACAAAAATCCTCACAACTGGACCTATAAGCAGCATCACGATAAATGGAGATAGATTGAAATTGTCTAAGACTTCATATTGCTTGGTTCTACAATGGACACCAATGGAAGCAGCAGTCAGGACATCAGCTGACATATAGCACTGGGCAAATTGGCTGCAAAGGACCTCTTTCAAGTGCTGAAGAGCAAAGATGTCTCCTTGAGGACCTTTAAGGTAGGTCTGACAAAGGCTATGGTATTTTCAATTGCTTCATATGCATGGGAGAACTGGGCAATGAATAAGGAAGACTGAAGAAGAATTGATGCTTTTGAGCTGTGGTGTTGGTGAAGAAGGCTCCAAGTACTGTGGACTGGTAAAAGAGCTGACAGATCTTTCCTGGAGGAACGGCAGCCAGAATGCTCCTTCGAGGCAAGAATGGCCAGACTTTGTCTCACATACTTTGGTCATGATGTCAGAAGGCACCATTCCCTGGAGAAGGATGTCATGCTGGGTAAAGTGGAGGGATGACGAAAGAGGGGAAAGCCCTCAACGAGATGGATTGACATGTTGGCAGTGACAATGGGCTCAAGTATAGCAAGAATCATGGAGCTGGCACAGGACTGGGCAGTATTTCCTTCTGCAGTGCATAGGGTCATATAAGTCGGAGAGAACTTGACGGCACCTAATGACAACAACAACAAAAACACAATATATATATACACACACATATTGTATTTTTGGTGAACGTTTAAATAGCAAGTTAGATTCCGCTTTGACAATTCCACCCAAAATGATCAGTGTCATTAGTTACAGTTTTCACATTGTGTCAGCATTCTCATTGTGTTCTGGTTACTCCATTTTTAGTATTCTTGATTCCCTGCCTCCTCATCTTCCCATCTTTGCTTTGGAATAAATGTTGGCTTTTTGGACTCAGATTTTTTTTTTTTTTTTAAGTAGAGTAACTATCTAATGGGTAAAATTCTTTATTCTGAATGTCATTCTGCTTATATAAAAGGTGATCTCAAGGAGTAGTTGTGGTTCAAAGTTTGAAGCATCTGAGGGCAATAGTCTTAGGGAGTCCTCTAGTTTAGTGGTTCGGTTAATCTGGCCATTTTTATCAATTTGAGTTTTGCTCTGCATTTTTCTCCCATTCTAACCAGGATCATCTATTGTGGCCCCAGTCAGATTGGTTTTGTTCAGTGATGGAAGCTGTACACCATCTAATTCTCCTGGTCTCAGTGTATTGAGCTTGTGTAGGCTATCAGCCTTGTAGATTTGTTTCTTCTCTGTCATTTTGGTTATGTTTTCACTCTTTTTTTCCTGATGAGTAGAAACTAACAGTTGTATTTTATATGGCTACTGACAAGCTTTTAAGACACCAGATGCTACTTAACTACACTAGGGTGCAGAACATAAACTTTGTGAACTGTATCTTGTCAATGGACTGAGTTGTCGCATGAGAGAGACTAAGGTCTTAAGCCTTAAAACCTAGAAAACAAATCTTGCAATTCAACCAGTTGTTTAAATTTAATATTTCCCTGTGTACTGAGAAAATGTTTCAAAGTGCCAATATCCACCCTCTTCCTTCTTGGTTTTTGTTTTGTGTATTTGCTCATGTGGTACCAGTACCAGCTGCTGAATACTGGAACCCAAATAATGGTGACCCCAGAGTAGAACTGTACTCCCTAGGATTTTCAATGGCTGTGGCCTTTCAGAAAGAAACTCCCAGGCCTTTCTTTCAAGGTGCCTCTGGGTGGGTTTGAACCTCTAATCTTTTGGTTAGTACCCCAATGCTTGGTTATTGCCATTTGTTCAGACCTTACCATGTACTGTGTGCTTTTGGCACTTTTTCATGACCTTGTATATTACAGATTATAGCCTCTATTTTTCAGTAGAAAATTCATTCATTTTCAATTTATCTTCATAACCTTGCAAGGTAAGTATTATGATCCCATGTTATAGATGAGCACACTAAGGCTCAGCAGTATTATGCAATTTGCCCAAGATCACATCGCTTATTACTGGGTATCTGGACGTTACAATAGGTTTTTGTTTTCCAAAACCCATGTATCTTTCACTCTATCATACTTTCTCTCAAAATAATGATTTTTCAGTTTAACAGAAATACGTTATTCTTGGATCAAACTCATTCTAAAAGAACCATTTAGTGACTGTAGCTATATATTTTACAGGTCTAGCTTGCCACTGCCAGAAACTCAAGCCACATTCAGAAGAGGTCATGGAATGAGGGATACCTTTGCTGATTGTCAGATGGAAACTGGCTGAAAGCACAGAATACCAGAAAGATGTTTACCCAGTGCTATCAAATTGAATCTAACTCATAGAGACAGTCATTGGGTTTCCAAGGCTGTAAATCTTTATGGAAGTAGATTGCCTCACCTTCCTCCCACAGTGCAGCTGATGGGTTTGAATTGCTGAGCTTGGGGTTAGCAGCCAAATGTGTTACCCACTACACCACTAGAGATCCTTAGAAAGATGTTTGTTTGTGTTTTATTAACTATGCAAAGGCATTCGATGGTATAGGTCATAACAAATTAAAGATAACACTGTGAAGAGTGGGAATTCCAGAATACTTAATTGTGTTCATGGGGAACTGTACAGAGACCAAGAGGCAGTCATTTGAATAGAACAAGGAGATACTATGTGGTTAAAATCAGAAAAGGTGTGCATCAGGGTTGTATCATTTCATCATACTTTTTCTTGTTGTTGTTGTTAAGTGCCATTGAGTTGTTTCTGACTCATAGCGACCCCATGCACAGCAAAACAAAACACTGCCCGATCCCATGCCAGCTCCATGATACCTGCTATACTTGAGCCCATCATTGCTGCCACCATGTCAATCCATCTCGTTGAAGAC
>NW_006921895.1:2278495-2289509 GCF_000298275.1 Orycteropus afer afer
GCCTTTGCATAGTCAATAAAACACAAGTAAACATCTTTCTGGTATTCTTTGCCTTGAGCCAAGATCCATCTGACAGCAGCTATGATATTTCTTGTTCCATGTCCTCTTCGAATCCAGCTTGCCCCTCTGGAAGTTCTTTGTCAATATATCGCTGCAACCATTTTTGAATTATCTTCAGTAAAATCTTACTTGCATGTGATATTAATGATATTGTTCTATAATTTCCACATTTTGTGGGATCACCTTTCTTTGGAGTGGGTACAAATATGGATCTCTTCCAGTCAGTTGGCCACGTAGCTGTCTTCCAAATCTCTTGGCATAATCGAATGAGTGCCTCCAATGGGACATCCGTTTGTTGAAATATCTCAATGGGTATTCCATCAATTCCCAGATCCTTGTTCTTCGCCAATTCTTTCATTGCAGCTTTGACTTCCTTCTTCAGTACCATTGGTTTTAGATCCTATGCCACTTCCTGAAATGGATGAAGATAGACCAGTTCTTTTTGGTACAGTCACTCTGTGTATTCCTGCCATATTCTCTTGATGTTTCCTGCATCATTCAATATTTTGCCCATAGAATCTCTCAATATTGCAACTCGAGGCTTCCATTTTGTTTTCAATTCTTTCAGCTTGAGAAATGCAGAATGTGTTCTTCCCTTTTGGTTCTCAAACTCTAGGTCTTTGCACATTTCATCATAGTAATTAGTTTGGTCTGCTCAAACTTCTCTTTGAAATCTTCTGTTCAGCTCTTTTATCTTGTCATTTCTTCCATTTGCTTTAGCTACTCTCCACTCAAGGGCAAGTTTCAGAATCTCTTCTGTCATCCATTTTGGTCTTCTCTTCCTTTCTCATCTTTTTACTGATCTCTTGCTTTCTTCATGGATAATGTTCTTGATAGCTTTCCATAATTCATCTGGCTTTCGGTCATTGGTGTTCAATGCATCAAATCTATTCTTTAGATGATCTCTAAATTCAGGAGGGATATATTCAAGATAATATTTTGGCTTTCTTGGACCTGTTTTAATTGTCTTTAACTTCAAGTTGAACTTGCATATGAGCAATTGATGGTTTGTTCCACAATCAGCTCCTGGCCTGGTTTCGGCTGAAGATATTGATCTTTTCCACCACTTCTTGCCACAGATGTAGTCAATCTGAGTCCTGTGTGTTCCATCTGGTGAAGTCCATGTGTAGAGCTGCCGTTTTTGTTGTTGAAAAAAGGTGTTTGCAATGAACAAGTTATTGGTCTTGCAAAATTCTACCATTTGAGTTCCAGCATTATTTCTGTCACCAAGGCCAAATTTTGCAACTGTGTTTTTTCTTTGTTTCCAACTTTTGCATTCCAGTCAACAGTGGTAATTAACAGATCCTGATTTCAGGTTCAGTCCATTTCAGACTGCAGAAGTTGATTAAAGTCTTCAATTTCCTCATCTTTGGCTTTGGTGGTTGGTACATAAATTTGAATAATATTCATATTAACAGGTCTTCCTTGTAGGCGTATGGATATTATCCTATCACTGACAGCATTGTACTTCACTACAGATCTTGAAACATCCTTTGTGATGATGAATGCCATGTCATTCCTCTTCAAACTGTCTTTCCCAGCATAGTAGATCATATGGTTGTCTAATTTAAAATGGCCAAAACCAGTCCATTTCATCTCACTAATGCCAAGGATATCAATCTTTATGCGTTCCATTTCATTTTTGACAACTTCCAATTTTCCTAGATTCATATTTGATACATTCCATGTTCTGATGATTAATGAATATCTGCACCTGTTTCTCCTCAATTTGAGTAGTGCCACATCAGCAAATGAAGGTCTCGAAAGCTTTACCTTATCCATATGAGTAAGGATAGATTTACTCTGATGATGCAGCTCTTTCCAAGTCCTATTTGGAGAGCCTTCTAACCTAACCGGACTATTCATAAAGTTGCAGAGTAATGTATCAGACTGTGTTTCTTTGCTATTCATAAGGTTTTCCCTGGCCAATTCTTTGAGAAGTGGACAGCCTCTTCCTTCTTTCTAGTCTGTCTCAGTCTGTAAGCTAAGCTGATACCTGTGCACCATGTACATCCCACTGGGTTTGAAACATCAGTGGCTCAGCCTCAAAATTCACATCAACACGTCATCACGGTAGGACAAACCAACAGACAAGTTTGTCTCCCTGTTGGAAACTTCTCCTACCACCCTTACCTGGGTCCCTGCGGCTGACTGCAGTCGTCATACTTACTGCAGTGTAGTAACTTACTTAGTATGGTTTTTCTACCCATAAGTCATTGTCAACTCAGTGGTGGAATGAGCAACTGAGGAGCTCCTGATTGTAAATGTTATCCACCTGGCTTATTTCTGTTGGGCGTGGCACAATACAATGTTCTGGGAGGTTCCCACTCTCTCTCATGTGCTTAGAATTCTGATGCTATGATTGGCTAGTTTGGCCACTCTGCCGGGCTCAGAAGGAGGCCTCCTAGAGGCAGAATGCTCTCTGACTGCTGGCTGAGGAAAACATGCGGCTGAAAGAAACACGGGCTCCTGAGACACACGTTGCTGGGAAAGAGATGCAAGAGACCTGCGTTGCTGAATAAGACACCGAGGGACATGCACTGCTGGGGGAGAGACTGTGAGAAACTTGGCTGAGAGACAGTGGGCTGGGAGAGAGACTGAGCGTTTTTTCCTGAACTTGAATTGTAGTCTGGTGCTTCCCTAATAAACCCCATAATCTGTGAGTTCTGTGTGGCCACTGCAGCAAATTATCGAACCCAGGAGAGAGGTGGTGGGTGCTTTGGGAGGAACGGTTGGTAAAGGGCTGGAGGGAGGCAGCATGTCTGGCCTTGCAGTAATAGGCCTTGGGTTATTACTGGTAATCTGTCTACCTCTTGTAGGATTCTAGGAGGTCAGAACATGTGGCCTCCTTGCCCTTTTTGCACTTACTCAATCTATATGCTGGGCAAATGATGCCAGAAGCTAGACTATATGAAGAAGAATGCAGCCTCAGGATTGGAGGAAGACTCATTAACAACCTGCAACATGCAAATGACACAACCTCACCTGCTGAAAGTGAAGAAGACTTGAAGCACATACTGATGAAAATCAGAGATTACAGCCTTTAGTATAGATTACACCTCAACATAAAGAAAATGAAAATTCTCACCACCGGACCAATAAGCAACATCATGCTAAATGGAGAAAAGCTTGAAGTTGTCAGGGATTTCCTATTACTTGGATCCACAATCAACACTAATGGAAGCAGCAGTCAAGAAATCTGATGTCGTATTGCATTGGACAAACTGGCTGCAAAAGACCTCTTTGAAGTGTTCAAGAGCAAAGGCATCAGTTTGAGGACTAAGGCATCCCTGACCCAAGCCATGGTATTTTCAATTGCTGCATATGCATGTGAAAACTGGAATAAGGAAGACAGAAGAAGAATTGATTAATTTGAATCATGGTGTTGGCGAAGAATACTGAATACTGAATACCATGGACTGTGAGAAGTATGAACAACTCTGTCTTGGAAGAAGTACAGCCAGAACACTGCTTAGAAGCTAGGATGGTGGGACTTCCTCTCATGTTCTTTGGATATGCTATCAGGAGGGATGAGTCCTGGAGAAGGATATCATGTTTGGAAAAACAGAGCAACAGCAAAGAAGAAGATGCTCAACAAGATGGACTGACGTAGTGGATGCAACAATGGGCAAGTACTGTGAGGATGGTACAGGACTGGGCAGTGTTTCATTCCGTTTTACATACGGTCACTAGGAATCAGAACCAACTCAATGGTACCTAAAAACAACAGTTTGCCCACTAATACATATTACCAAAGATGGATGATCTAATCTAAGGAAGTCTGTCTCAGTAAACTACTCTATTCCCAAAGAAGCAGGGAATCATTCTGCTCTTTACAGTATCTGGAAATATTTCCATCTTTTCTATTCCTTGTACCAGTGCTTGAGTTTCCTTCTACTTCTTATATAAAATATATACTACAGCATTTCAAGTATCTCCAGTCTTCACTGTGTATTTCTAACTCCTCCTTTTAATTAGACCAACACCTACCTCTCCACCTCCAAAGCACCCATGAATAAAGGTGAAATTTTGGGCTAATCATTGAGGATCATTCCCAGAGAAGCTGCAACTACTCCCCCCCCACACACCCCCTTCAGTATGAAAAATGTAAGTTTAATCAGTTCTAATGAACGCACTTTGAGAGAAAAAAAAAAAAAATCTTTCTACCATAGTGCCTTCGTGTTCACTTTCCTGTCCAGGTGAACTCATTCCAACTCCTTCTAAGCTTCTCAAAGCACCTTCCTTGGAACACACCAGGCAGCAGCATCTCCTTAAGAGTGTAATTAAAGTTTTAGATACCGTGTGTTATCTATTTATAAACTTCACCTCTTCACGGAGAGGGCTGGAATCAGTGCCAGAAGACAGGCCCCAATGCTAAATGCAATCCGTTCCTGATTACCTGAAAATGCCCTGTATCCTGCAGAGCGGGTCTGCTAAAGTAGGTGTTCAATAAATGGTTAATACATTAAGTGATGAGTGAATCAAACATGAACACTGCACTTTGTGGGACAAGGGTGAAGGTGATTAAGGGGAGTAGAGACGTATGTGGCACTCCATCTTCTTTTCTTCTACCCATCCTGGGTACCCGCCCACTCAACACCCTGACCCCAGGGAGCGGCGGACACTGCGCATGCCCTGTGTCCAAGGCCACCTCTGAGCGCGCCGCCCGCGCGGCCCCACCCCCTCCCGGTGCTCGAGTGCGCGCGCGCGGCCCCGTGGAGCGTACACTGCGTGCGGGTACCCGCCAAGCCCGCCGGGCGCTGGATACCCGTGTGCCCGGGCCGGGGCTTGAGGAACGGGCTCCGGGCCCGGGCGGTGAGCCGCGAGCAGCTCGGACTGCGGCGGCGCCAGAGGCAGCGAGGAGCACCAGCGGTGAGTGAAGGCGCCGCGGGCGAATGGCGGGTGTCTCTGCGCGTGCGCAGCGCCTGGCCGCCCGGGCAGAGGCGCGCGCCCGGCCACGGGCCGGAGTGGCCGAGTGCGGTGGGGCAGGGCCTGGGCCCACGGGCGGACCTCGGGCCTGAGGATGTGGGAGAACGTGCATCCCTCGCTTGGGTTCAGAAGGCGCTGACCGTGCTGACGGGCCTCCCGAGGGGACTCCAAGCGAAGCGTGCTGGGCACGCGCTGGGGTTCCGACGCCTGGGGCCGAGGGGCTGGGCGGGCTGCGGCCGAGGGGTTCCGGGGAGAAGTGAGGCGAGCCCAGTGGTGCTGGCGCTCGCGAGGTGCACGACCTCCGCGATGGTGGTTGTCCAGAGACCGGGCGCAGCCGGGCAGCCTTGGCGCTACTAAGCAGTTGGCCGGAGCCGCGCCCCTTTCCCGGGTTGTAGCGCGTTGAGAAACAGGAGCAAACTTTTCCCAAGAAACTTTATTGGGGCGCTGCCAGAGGGGTCCCGGGGGCGGGCTGGGGCTCGGGGCTCCAGGGCCCAACACCTCGAGCTTGCCCAGCCCTGGTCCCGCAGGACCTCTGCTAGTGATGCTGGGCGAACTCGGGGATCAGTTTTCTTCTGTTTCTGGAGCTTGTCCTCCAAGTTCTGAGTGGTGTTCGTGGCATAATGGCTCTTAAAATAGATGTAGAAGTTTTGGTGTTCTGGTACAGTGTTTGCTCTCTCGGAAAGAAAAGGCTTATACTGCCTATCTTTTTATGTCAAGGAAAGTATTGTTAGGGCATCCTGAGGATTACTATTTATCAGTCAGCCTATTGTCATATATATGTTTGGAGAAAGCCAGCTAATTCTATTTTCAGCCTTGAAAAGACAAAGGGAGGTAATTGTGCTTTCTTTCATATTCTTTTAAACTCTCGCCACCTCACCATATCATGTAATACTATAGTTCACAAACTTGGCTGCACAAAAGTCTTTGGGGGCTTTTAAAACGCCCCATGCCCAATCTGCATCCTAGACCAGTTAAATCACGATTTCTTTTAGTTCTCCAATGCAATAGATTCTAATGTGCAAACGAGTGTGGGAATCACTGGTCTAATTTAGGGTGGCAGGAAAGCAAGACCTTACTGAAGTAACACTCAGTTTGGGATGAAACTCCAGCTTCATTTTTCCAGACAGGAACTCACAAAGGGTGGTTTGTTTCCCACCGGAGAGGGAGGGAAGCTTCTCTGACGGTTTCAACTGTAGCAGAACTAAATGACTCTCGCTCCCAGAACATTGTTTGAAATGGTGTTTTGAATTTCTTTTGGGATTACCAGACTTGCCGTTGCTGACTTTTCTGCCAAAGCCGAGGGGTTTCCCTCTCTTTTAACCCTCACCCAGCCCCCTTCTTTTAACCCTCTTCTAGCTTCCAGGAGGATTCCCCCTCCCCCAAACTGTATTGGCTCTGAAGGGTTACTGTGGGTTCCCATAGCAACGGGTCCTCTAGGGGAAGTGGGCGGGTTCTACTATGGTTGGGTTTCTAAATAGGACTCTTCCTTTTCTGAACGTTTTGAATCACACAATTTTTGTTCTTGGCCTCAGTGCAGGTGAGGGTGAGCTCATTCTGTCTCAGGCTTGCTTTCGAAGGTAATTACAGAGTTATTTATTAATGGGGTTGTTTAGGGTGATACTGCTAGCAGCTATGTTGTTCTCCCTATGAATAGTCATTATTTCCCAGTCCTTGAGCTGAGAACTTGTTTAACCAAATTTCAAAGTGAGGTGGAAAAGTAGCTTATAAACAGTGTGCTTTTGGCACACACAAACCTAAGGCTTGTAAGCATCATTTCTCTAACGTCTAAGATACTTTATATTTACAAAGTTTAAGAAATAAGATACAATCCTACAACCAAGCTAAAAAGCGTTCATAATTTATGGCAGAAATGCCATTATCGCTTTTAATTAGTTTTAGTCCTAGGAAGTGCCTTGCCAGATTTCATTACAAAATATTAAACCACTTCTAATGCTATACTTCAAAATAACAAAGTAAACTTAGTCTCCCTGGCTCAACACACACATCCAAACAAACATCAATTTTAAACAGTGTTCATTCTTTTATGCTCAAAACAGGTACTTTAGCCATTGAATTTCATTTTGCTTTGCAAGGAGCTGTTCTCAATCAGTACAGAAGTAAGTCATTTAAGTGGCTTGGGTTTTTCTTCTTTTATTACTCAACTTTCCAAACTTTCCTGTGCAAGTGTTCTGGTTACCTAGTGCCACTCTGACAGGAATATACCACAAATGGGATGGCTTAAACAAACAGAAGTTTATTCTTACTGTTTGGAGGCTTTAAGTCCAAGTTCATAAGTGCCAAGCTCTAGGAGTTGGGTGATAGATAGCTCCTCAGTCTCGGGTTGCAGCTCTGCCTCCTGCTCCTGGCCCACTGAAGCTGGAGGCTTTTTTTTTTTTACTCAGCTGCTGGCTGCTGAGGTTGACAAACCCAAGGTTGACAAGTAAAAAAGATACAGTCCCAGTGTTACCCACCCATACAGCAGGCCATTACTTCAAGTCCATTGTAAGTCCCAAGGTTGGCAGAGCATGGCAGGCTGCTGAACAAACAACACAGCTACCGCAGGGTCCAAGCATGCCATAAGCTAGAGACCACTCCCCAAGGCTTCTGCTTATATGCAGGAAGCAGACCACATTCCCTAAGGCAGCTACTCAGCTGCTCATAGTAGGTTCCACCATGGAGTTGATTACCAGTCTCATCATGGAGAACACTACATCCAGCTGCCCAGCCACTCAACCAGGTGCAGCCAAGTTGACACACAAACTGAACTACCACAGGAAACAGTAATCAGAGTTCATTTAATTCCAAGATGCATTTACAATTTCAATGATTCTGAGTATGTACTGAAAGGTGAAGAAGTTTTCTCTTATTAATTTCCCCTGTGTGATATGCTAGTTAAATTTCAGTTAACAAGCAAATTCTGTAAGGCTAATTGTTTTTCCTATTTTCATTCTTTGGGAAAGGTCCTATCATTTGATGGGCCTTAAATAGAGGAGCTCTGGTAGCATAGTGGCTAAGTCACTTGCCTGCTAACCAGACGGCTGGCGGTTCAAACCCACTAGCCACTCCTCAGAAGGAAGGTTGGGCAGTCCTACTTCCGTAGTGATACTGCCTCGAAAACCCAACAACAACTGGTGGTGTAGTGCCTAAGGCATTTGACTGCTAATCAGATGATTGGCTGTTTAAACCCACCAGCCACTCCTTGGAAGGAAGGTTAGGCAATCTAGTTCCATAGTGATACCACCTTGGAAAACCAAGGAGGGGTCATGAGTTGGTTCCAGCTCAAAAGTAGTGAATTTGGTTTTGGTTTTTATACTTAGAAAAGTTCTGGTAGCACAGTGCCTAAGGCATCTGACTGCTAACTGGGAGGTTGGTGGTTCAAACCCACCAGCTACTCCTCAGAAGCAAGAGTGGGCAGTCTACTTCCATGAAAATTTACTGCCTCAGAAACCCAGTGGGGGTCACTATGAGTCGGAATTGACTCGAATGCAGTGGGTTTGGTTTGGTTTTTTAATACTTAAACAGTAGTACTGTGCTACTAACGTGGTAACCGTTCACTTAATCTTTCTTTTTTTCATCTCACAGTAAACAATTTTAATTTTTAGCCTTCTCAGTTTAGTATCTTTAACCTAGTCACCCAGTAATAAATTCCTTGAAAGTGCAATGATGTGTAATTATGGATAGCTCCTCCTCCCCCGAAATTAAACTACAGTTGAGAATTTCCATGCTTTTTAAATATTTAAAATTAGTTATCACTGTTGAAATTTTGGGAATTGCTACCAAAAATATTGATAAAAAGCACATCAATCACATCATCTAGAAATACACAATTGTTAATGCAGTGATGTGCTTCCATGTGGCTTTTTTTATTTGTGTGTATAGACATATTTTTGAACTAAATTGTTTTAATTTTATCTTCATTATTAACTACTGCATTTTCACTTAACATTATATCATAAACATTTCCCATGCTCTTAAAATTCTTTCAAAATAGGATTTTTAAATGATGACTATGTCAAAGTTTATTGAGCTATTTTTCTATTGCTTGACACATTATTTACATTTTTAGCAGTTGGGAATTATAGATATTAAACTAGGTGCAAATCCTAGCTTGGCCACTATGTTAGGTAAGTAGCCTTAATTACCTAATTAATCACATTAACTTTATCTGTAAAATGGAGGCAATAATGGTGCTTGAACTGTTGAGTATTGGGGAAATGGAATGAACCAAATGGAATAAACCAAAATAATAATGAAGACTGAGAGTTAATGCTTTTAAGTTGTATTGGAGAAGAATACTGAAAAGTACCACGGACTGCCATAAGAACGAACAAGTCTAACTTGTACCATTCCCTGGAGAATGATACCATGCTTGGTAAAGTGAAGGGTCAGTGAAAAAGGGGAAGGCCCTTAAGGAGATGAATTGATGCAGTGGCTATGGGCTCAGGTATAGCAAGGATTGTGAGGCTGGCTTAGGACCAGGCATTGTTTTGTTCTGTTGATAGGGTCGCTATGAGTCAGAGCGACTGGATCCCACCTAACAACAACAACAAAAAAAAAAACCTCCACCCCCCCACACACATACACAAGGTATGTTAAAGAAGGTAGCCTTAGAATACCAGAAAATTGCCAGAGCTGGGATAAATACCCTTCACTGTGTTAAAAATAATCAAAATTCAAAGAAATTGCATTGTAAGGTTTATTCTGAGCAGTTACTCTGTATACATACAGGGAGACAATTCTGATTTCCATTTTTTAAAAAAAAGCCAATGGCTAAAGTAAGCTCCTTAAAATTGAGACTTATAAAGAGGAAGGAGATGAATAGAAAATCTGCCATTGACTAGCCTTAACATGATTGATTGAGCCCTGTCCTCCCCCTTTTCTGAGATCAGTTGATAATCCTGTCAGTAGGTAATCTCTGACCCTCCACCCACAAGCAGCCCTGATATCTTTGAAAATTTAAGTGTGCTTGGCTTTGAATAAGAAAGAAAAGATTAGCAATTTTGAGTGAAAAAGCCTTGGCAGAATTTGGTTAGGGATTTTTATAGTTATATTTGATTTTGTAAGTAAGGAAAACCCTAAATCAAAGTAAAATGTCTGTTAATTTTTCTCTTTGACAACTGACAGTCTCAGGCTCTCTTACTTAAGCTGGATTTATTGCAGTAGAATTCCTGGGGCAGAGGTGAACTCTTTATGACTGTTGAGCAGTGTTGTCACATTACTTATACTGTGACATATTCCCATTGTGCACTCTGTGGTTACGCCATACCATGCCACATTCCTGTGTTCAATCTTTCCTCATTTCTTACGAAAATGTAATGTGATTTGTACATACATGTTTTTGTTAACTAACGAGATTAGTATTTTTTTTATGTTTTTTTCTTTTCGAAGTTGTCTGTTTAGGTACTTTACCCACTTACTTAAAAAAAAAAAAAAACTGATTTGAAATACTTGTTTTATATAAAGAACCATGGTACCTATGGTTAGTGGGTCCACCCCCTGCGTACGTGGGTGCACACACACACACACATACACAGCCCATTGATAGGTTGTGTTTTAATTCACTTTCTGATGTTTTCCAAGCAGTAAAACTGTTACATTTTTTGTATGTTCAGGTTGATATGTTTTCATCTTTTGTCCTTTGTGCTTTTCCCTTGTAAACATTTATGCTTAGAAAGTCTAGATATAAAGTAATTGAAACAAAAATTTGGGAATATGTTTGGCTTTGATGTTTAATTCTGTATCATTGATGGATATGAATTGATCATCTATATGAATTGATCATCTACAACCCCTTTCTCTTCCCTACTTAGTTATTTCTACCAGCACCATGTGTTAAGTTGGCCATCCTTTGCTTATTGGTTTTTGGTCTTTGTTTTTTTAAGATCTTAATTACCTTTGAGTGTTTTTGTTTTGGATCTTACCTAAGCCATTTTTCTGTGTTACTTAAATACTTACACAGAAAATAATGACATAGAAGAGAAGGGAGATATAGGACAACCCTTAATTTCTTCTTCTTTCAGTTCTT
>NW_006921895.1:2289609-2352559 GCF_000298275.1 Orycteropus afer afer
AATTCAAGAGTTTTCTTCTGTACAATTTAGTGATGCTAATGACATTGATCATGTTGTGCATCTGTCACCATAATCAGAAGCTCAATACTTCCTACACCTTTTTCTCCTTCCTTTCCAACTTTGGTAATCTTGGGTAAACACTGATCTCTACCACTTATTTTTTAGATATATAATACAAATGAGATAAATTATTTGGCCTTTTGTGATTAACTTACTTCATTTACCTTTATGTTTTGAAGGTTCATCCATGCTGTAGCATATATTAAGACTTCATTTCTCTTTATTCCTGAGTAGTATTCCATTAATGTAGTCACTGAGTTTTGTTTATCTAGGCATCTGTTGACGAATATTTATTTATGTTGCTTTCACATTTGGCTGTTGCGAACATTGCTATAGTGAACACTGGTGCCCATGTGTCTGTTTGCGTTACTGCTTTCAAGATTTTGGGGTATATACTTAGGAGTAGAATTGCTGGGTCATATGGTAGTGCTAGCACCTGGGTGACACAAAAAGTTAAACACCACCACTAATGGAAAGGTTGGTAGTTCCAACTGACCCAGAGACACCTCAGAGTAAGACCTAGCAATCTGCTTTCAAAAGGTCACAGCTTTAAAACTAGGGAGCACAATTTTACTCTGAAACACATAAGGTTGCCATAACTCTTTGGCATCTGGTTTGGTTTTTATGGTAGTTAACTTTTTGAGGAACCACCAAACTCTTTTTCACAGTGGCTGTACTATGTCGATGTCATACTGTTCTAATTGATGATTTAGAAAGCATAGAACAAATCCTACTATTAGAAAAATTGTAATAATCACCTGTCTTTTAGATAAATATGATTTCTAAATTAATGAA
This sequence comes from Orycteropus afer afer, assembly GCF_000298275.1. Lineage (NCBI taxonomy): Eukaryota > Metazoa > Chordata > Mammalia > Tubulidentata > Orycteropodidae > Orycteropus > Orycteropus afer. Next base: position 2,290,465 of record NW_006921895.1, read on the forward strand.
TACACACAGTTTTAAAAATCTGGAAGGATTAAAAGTCTTATTATAAAATAAGTAGTTCCTCATCCCCTCCCTGCCAGTCCCCTCATTTCCATGGCCTGTTGCAGGCATTTTGGACCATTTATTGTTTCCTTTGAGTTTTTCACTGGGGCCATATTTGTAACGCCTTTGCTCTTTGACTGGTCGGATTCTTCTGAGAGTGGTCTTCCTGTATCCTGCTCTGCCCTCCTTGTGACAGCATTCACGAAGGAGTCTGCTTGGGATCTGAATCTCTTCTATGGTAGAGTCACTTTTGAGAAGGTTCTCTTGCTCTCACGTTCCTAAGATTTATCTATTTTATCCTCTTCTGAGAACATATCTCCAGCCCTGTAGGATTTGGGGATGGTTGGCAGTGGGCTAAGATGAGGAGATGGGGAAGGCATCAAACAACCTTTACATTAGTCTTACTTTAGCTTGCCACCCTTTCACCTCAGTTCCTGAGCCTTTTGTGAATTCTGCTGAATAAACTGGGGGGAAACCATTGATGGTTTAACATTCTTCTTTTTTTTGGTTTACCGATGACACAGTTGCTGTTTGTCCATTGGCTTCCCATTTATTGCTTTTGTTGTCGTCTCCTTTCTAGTTCTTCTGGTCCTTGGTTTCTGTCTTCTAGAAAGACCTCTTTACTGTCGTCACTTTAGTTGCATTTAGCAGAAGGGTGTAGTCAGATATGTATGTAAAATCTGCCATCTAACCTGGAAGGCTTCGCAGATGAATCCTTAGAACTAAACATATCTGATTGAGTTGCATCTTGGTACTTTGTCAAGGACTGTTAAGGGACATAAAATTTTACTCATACCTTTTATCTTTCGCAGCAGAGTTTTGTTAACTTCATGTAAAAACTTCTTAGGTATTTATGTTTTTGTTGCTACTTTTATGGGGTCTTCGAATTCCTATTGCTGACATAAGACGATTGTTGAATTTTTCTGTATTTATTTTATGATGGTGGTGGTGGTGTTATGTGCCATTGAGTGGGACTTGATTCATAGCGACCCTGCCTTGGGTTTCCGAGGTGGTATCACTACGGAAGTAGATTGCCCCGCCTTCTTTCCGAGGAGTGGCTGGTGGGTTTGAATCGCCAGCCTTCTGGTTAGCAGTCAAATGCTTTAGGCACTATGCTACCAGAGCTCCTATTTATTGTATAGCTAGCTCTTAATTCTAAGTTTATTCTTTTGGGTTTCCAAGTTATATAGTCAACTGCAGGTAATGATACTTGGGTCTCCTTCTTTCTAATAGTTACACCTTTTATTGTGGTTTTATGGAAGTTTGCGTTAGAGTTAGCATCTTGGAATGTTATAGAATGCTTCTGGAATATTATCAAGTAGTCAGTGGCAATATTGTACAAATTTGTTTTCTTTATTAGGAAATACAGTAATGTACATAACTGGCTATTAGTTTAATATAGTTTAACCAGACAGTGGAACTCAATCCTTTATTTCTGATTTACCTAGAAGTATTATTTTTTCAGGGATAATAATTGAATATTAGCAAACAACCTTTACCATCTATAGTTTATCATTATTATTTCTTATTCAGTATGCTGATACATTTGTCAAGTATTAAATTGGAATAAACCCTTGTGGATAATTCTTCAGAAAAATGAATTCACACCATTAGAAGATGAAAATATAACGTCATATTCAGTGCACAATCATTGCTTCTCGTTGAGATAGGAGGAACAGTCATGAGAGCTTGGCTATCAGTGGACATTTCATCTTCCTTGATACACCATCTTCATTGGAATTTGAGAATACCACATTCAGTCCTGCTTGCTTTTCCTCCTACACCACTGGCCCACTGGTTTCTTTTTCTTTCTTCTTTTTTTTTTTTTTTTAAATGTTCTCTCACTACTCTGTTAATTTGGAATGTCCCAAGGCTTAATCTTTGTTGGACTCCTGTCACAAACAGTTGCAAGCTTTAATAAAATACCATAGCTACCAAGGACTCCCAAATGCATATTTCTAGCATTTGTGCCTGACACAAGCCATGATATTTCCAGTCGCCTCGTATGCATGTGAGAGCTGGACAATGAATAAGGAAGACCGAAGAAGAGTTGATGCTTTTGAGTTGTGGTGCTGGCGAAGAATGCTGAAAGTACAGTGGACTGCTAAAAGAACTAACAGATCTGTCCTGGAGGAAGTGCAGCCAGAATGCTCCTTGGAAGCAAGAATGGCCAGACTTCGTCTCACCTATTTTGGTCATGTTGTCAGAAGGGACCATGGACCATTCCCTGGAGAAGGATGTCATGCTTGGTAGGGTGGAGGGTCGACGAAAGAAGGGGAGGCCTTCAACGAGATGGATTGACATGGTGGCTGCGATGATGGGCTCAAGTATAGCAGGGATTGTGGGGCTGGGGCGGGATCAGGCAGTGTTTCGTTCTGCTGTGCATGGGGTCGTTATGAGTCGGAAACGACTTGATGGCACTTAACAACAACAACAGCTCAAATATACGGGCATACCTTAGCAATACTGTAGGTTTGGTTTCCAGACTATCAAAATAAGGGGAATATGGCAATAAAGTGAGTCACATGGTTTTTTTTTTTTTTTTGGTTTCCTAGTGTATGTAAAAGTTACATTTACACTGAACTAGAGTCTATTAAGTGTGTAATAACCTTACGAAAAAAATTTGAAATACTGTAAGAAACACCAAAATGTGACACAGAGACACAAAGTGAGCACATGTGTGAGAAAAGAGGTGCTGATAGATTTGCTCAGTGCAGGTTTGCCATAACTCTTTAATTTATTTAAAAAAAAAAAACAGTTTTTGCAAAGCACAATAAATTAAATTAAAGCAATGCCTGTGTCTTGTAAACTCCTGACTTTTATATCTTTCTACTTTTTTGACATCTTCCCTTGAATATGTAAAAGGAATATTTTAACAGGAACTAAACTGAATTTCTGACTTTCCTCTGCAAACTTGCACCACCCATAGCCTGCTCCTTTGGTTAGTGACAGCTCCATTTTTTAGATTTTTGCTAAAGGAGCAAGGAGTTGGCATCTTCTGCCCTCTTATAATTACACACGAGGAAGACAGAATCACCAGCAGCAGCCCAAGGCTTGTTCTTATGAGGCCACACATGCCACCACCTTCCAGCCCTCTTACTAACTTTGACACCAACTATTCTTCCTGTTGCACCCACCACCTCTGTGCTGGGTTCAGTAATTCGCTGCAGTGGCCACACAGAACTCACAAATTAATGGGGTTTATTAAGGAAGCAACAGGCTACAATTCAAGTTCAGGAACGCACTCAATCTCAGCCGGCCATCTCTCTCGGTAGCACTTCTCTCTCAGCAGTGCATCTCTCTTGCATCTCTCTCAGCCGGAGAGAGACTGTTTCTGTCTCTAGAAGGGCTCCTTTTGAGCCTGACAGAGTGTGCAGAATCAACCAATGCCAACATCAGAGTTCCACACACCTGAGAGAGCAGATTTCCCAGAAGATTACTTTGTGCTGCTTCAACAGAAATAATCCCACATGGGTAACTTTAACAATCAGGTACTCAGTTGCTCATGACAAAGTGAGAGTTTCAAAGGTTATGGCTAGAAAAGCCATACCATGTAATTTACTACACCACAGTATTTCAGGCCAAAAACTTTTTAGTGATCCCTACTCTTTTCCTTCTCTCTGATTCTACATCTAGGTTGTCAACAATTTCTGTTGAACTTTATTCAGAACAAAGAATCCTGCCTTCAAAATAAATCCAGATTGAATCGCATTTGCCCCCTATATTACTAGCAACCTTTACCTAGTCTTTAGCGTCTCTGGCCTGGATTATTGCAGTGACCTCCTAATGAATTATTTGTCTCCTTTCTCCTTCCTTGGTTTCCTTTAATTTGTTATTAATCAAGCATAATGACCGGAGTGGTGATTTAAAAACATATTTAAAAATCCTTCCAGTGGCCTCCCAATTTAGAATAAAAGCCAGATAGGTTTCCTATGGTTCCCAAAGCACTGCAGAAGCTGGTTTCCACTAACTGACCCCTTCTCCCACTTTTCTTCCTCTTGTGCTTTCCATTTCAGTCACTGTGGTGGTTATGTTTGTGTGTCAACTTGATGGGGCCTGGTTGAGTGGCTGGGCAACTGGTGGTAGTTATTCACCATGATGAAATTAGCAGTCAGCTCCATGTTGGGCTCTACCACAAGCAGCTGAGTAGCTGCTTTGGGTATGTGGTCTGTTTCCCGTATATAAGAAGCAGCTTTGGGAATGGTCTTTATAGCTTATGGCACCTTGAACCTTGCATGTAGCCATGTCATTGTTCAGCAGCCTGCCATGCTCTGCCGACCTTGGGACTTAAAATGGACTTGGATTAATGGCCTGCCGTGTGATTTGGTAATATCGGGACTATGCATTTTTACTTGTCAACCTTGGGGCTTCTTAGCCTCAGCAGCCAGCAGCTGTCTGAGTGAAGAAATGCCTCTAGCTCCAGTGGGCCAGGAACAGGAGGCAGAGCTGGACCCCAAGGTTGAGGGGCTTTCACCCAGCCCCTAGAGCCTGGCACTTTGAACTCAGACTTAAAGCCTCCAAATTGTAAGAATAAACTCCTGCTTGTTAAAGCCATCCCATTTGTGGTAAATTCTTGTCAGAGCGGCACTAGGTAACCGGAACAGTCATTATTACCTCCTTGGTTTTCCTTGAACACATGAAGCCCATTCCTTTGTGCTGATGTTTTTTTTTCCCCTCTGCCCGTAATATTCCCCCTACTCCTACATATATGGGAGCTCTGGTGCCTTAGTGCTGAAGGCATTTGACTGCTAACTAGCAGGCTGGAGGTTCAAACCCACCAGCGATGCCTGGGAAGGAAGATGGGGTGATCTGCTTCTGTGGTGATACTGCCTCCGAAACCCAAGGAGGAGGGGTTGCTGTGAGTCGGATCCGACTCTATGGCAGTGAGTTTTTTTTTTTTACCCTCTACATATATTCATGACCATATTCCACACCTCCTTCAAGACTTTAACTAAAATATTCTTATCAGTGAGGTCTACATTACTGCTAATTGCAAGCTACACCCTGTGCCCTTCTTATAAAAAGCAAAAAACTCCCTGCCCTGGAGTCGACCCGACTCATAGCAACCCCTCCTTGAGTTTCCGAGGTGTTATCACTGCGAAAGTTGATTGCCCTATCTTACTTCCAAGTACTTTATACTTACAGTGTTTGACTTTTCCTTTTTCCATAGCACCTATTACCTTCTGAATTACTATGTAACTTAACTGACTGTGAATTGCCTCTCTCACCCTCACCTCTGCCAGAATGTAAGTTCCCTTCATGAAGGCAAGTATTTGTGTGCCCCTAGCACCTAGAATAGTGCCTGGTACATAGAAGTGCTCAAAAAGTATTTTTTGGATGGGTGAATGTAATTTACCTTTTCCTTTTTGTGTGTGTGTCACTTTTTCATAAAGCAGCATATGCACAGTCCTTTGGTGTTTATGGATTTAGCATTGATAGTTTAGCTACCCTTAAGCGATGGAGAAGCCCTAGAACATGTAGTAACATAATAGAGACAATAATACACTGAGTAGTTATGATGATTAAATCAGAGCCAGTCTGTGAAGTGTTAACCTAGACTGATAGGACCAGGTCACTAAACTCTCAACAAAACCTAGCCAACTACTTGGCACTCATATCTGAATGATGTGAATTTTCCAGACTAGTCTGCCTTTGGATTTCAATATTTAACCACTGGTGGGCAATGGAATTACCTGGAAACTTTAAAAAATACTTATATGCCCAGGATCCTTGGTAAATATCAGTGATACACTGTTACTATTTTTTGTTCTTTAACCAGTCAGCAAGTGCTTTTCTCTGGGACTGGAGTATAAACATTTGTTTCCTACTCTCTTGCTGTTTCTTTTGTCTTATTTTTGCTTTGACATTCTCTAGTGATTTGAAGGTAGGCTTGTTAGTTGTCAGCAAGTTGATTCTGATTTATGGTGACCCCATGTGTGCAGAGTAGAATTACTCCATAAGGTTTTCAAAGCTGTGACCTGTCAGAAGCAGATCACTGGTCCTGCCTTCAAGGCATCTCTGGGTGGGTTTGAACTGCTAACCTTCTGGCTAGTAGTTGAGCCTTTAACCATTTGAGTCACCCAGGGACTCTAACTCTACTGTTATTTGGTAAGCTGCTCAGAAGTTTTGTTTTCTATTTCTCTGATCAGTGGAATACAAGAAAAATGGAATTCTTTGTTCCCCTTCTGTGTTTTGTTAGACCAGGAATTGAGTACACTCTGATTTATTCACATTTGTCTTACCCTAAATGCAACGCAGTACACTGTGGTTGAGTTGGACTCGACTCATAGAGACCCCTCCTTGGGTTTCCAAGGCAGTATCCCTATGGAAGTAGATTGCTCAACCTTCCTTCTGAGAAGTGGCCGATGGGTTTGAACCACCAACGTGCTGGTTAACAGTCAATAATAGCCACCACAACACTGTGTATGAAGGAGCTCTGGTGGCATAGTGCCTAAGGCATTTGCTAACTGAAAGGCTAGTGGTTCAAACTCACCAGCTACTCCTTGCAAGGAAGGTTGAGCAATCTACTTCTGTAGTGATACCGCCTCAGAAACCCAAGGAGGGGTCACTATGAGTTGGGTCCAACTTGACAACAGTGTGTTGTGTTGCATTTTAGGGAAAGAAAAGTGAATAAGAAATCAGAGTGTACTCATTTCCTGGTCTAACAAACACAGAAGGGGAACAAAGGACTCCATTTTTCTTGTACTCCACTGATCAGAGAAATAGAAAATAAAAATTTTTGAGTTGTTTTTCTCATCTGAAATTTGCTGTGTTGTTGTTGTTGTTATGTGCCGTCAAGTCGGACCCGACTCATAGCAACCCCTCCTTGGGTTTCCGAGGTAGTATCTACGGAAGTAGATTGCCCCATCTTCCTTCCGAGCAGTGGCTGGAAATTTGCTGTAGACACTATTTTTATTAAATTAAAATTTTCACATTTAAAAAAAAACCTTCTAAAGTGATTAATATCATTTGCGTCAATCTTATACCCATATTTATAACAATTTGAGGTCAAGATGTTGGTACATTGTCCTTTCTTGTAACTTTCATTTTATTGCACATTCCAGTCGTATATGATGTCCTCATATCCTGTCCTTAAGTCATTCATTTCAAGTGCACCTGGGATGGGTTAGATGGAATGTTGTAGAGCAGCTAAATACAGATAGTCTCTGTATCTTCCTACACGGAAGGAAGTTTAGTAAGTGGAAAGATTTTGGATTACTACTTTCTTCAAAGTTTTGTAGCAATTTCTTTTTTTTCTGGGATTTGAAGTTCTAGAGGAAATGTCTAAGATTACTCCCAGACCCCCTCCATGGATAACCTCCTCTCTACCCTATTTCTTGCCTATCTGGTGGTAAAATCTTAAATTATTGATCAGATTATGACAGTGTTATCTTCATTGAGTAGGTGTCAGGCATAGGCTTAAACCTTTCCAACAATGCAGCACTCACTGCCACTTGAATTAGCTTTTTCCATCCTTGGACAATTCTGATTATTGGAAATGTTCTTCCTTACTTTGAACTGCAAATCATTGATCCTTCTTTACTATCCTCTTAACTGATTCTGTTTCTGGTCTGATTACCATATAGCACCTTAGTCTATATTATACCACCTCATGTCCCCCTTGAACCTTTTTCCCTCTGATATTCTAACTAAAGCACTTCTTATAAGGTGATTTTGAAACCATTCAGAGCCACAGAAAGACATATAACTGTACAAGATACTAAATCCACAAAAATCAAGGGATCTCAATCCTTTACCTTCAGTTCCCAGAGAGTACAGGTAGTCATCCCCACAACAGTGAGTACAGCAAGTCTTTTTAAAGTTCTGCTCAGTGTTTCGAGAGTCTCCTTTTGCATCCTTCAAATCCAGGAATATTTCAAAAGCATCAGAGTCCATTTCCTTCTCTTTTTTAATAGAGCAAGATATATTTGTAGGATTTGTAGTGTTAACAGTTGCAGTGCAAATAAATGATGTCATTTGCAAGTAAAAAAATGATGATATTGAAGATAGTGTTGTTGTTGTTGTTGTTGTTATGTGCCGTTGAGTCAGACCCGACTCATAGCAACCCCTCCTTGGGTTTCCGAGGCAGTATCACTGTGGAAGTAGATTGCCCAACCTTCCTTCTGAGGAGTGGCTGGTGGATTTTTGAACAGCCAGCCTTCTGGTTAGCAGTCAGGTACCTTAAGCACTATGCTAATAGAAAATACACCAAAACCATGATGTCAGTCTCTCTAGAAATGCATAAATCCTACAGTGAAATGAGTTCTTTTTTTGGCCTATTGCCTTGGTTCTTTGGAAAACAGCTTGAGACGTTTTCCTACTAAGTCTTGAGGAGTTACTTTTGCCCTAGTTTTCTACTCCTGAGGGTTTGTCACTTTTATCCAAGTTGATTGACATTTCCTGGGCAAGTTGTAAACAACTTGATGTGATACTTTTTGTCTGGCCCTGGGTTACAGCCTGCCCTGTGAGTAGTATACACCTTACAGGGATTAATCAATAAACAGTACAAATGAAGTGTCTGTGGCCTACCCAGAGAGAGTGGATTGGTCAGTTTATTCCCCACCAAGGGGTGGGGGGGGTGATATGCCTTGAAATTGACAAGGAGTTGTGTGTACAAGTAACCAATGGCACAGAAGTTTCAGAGACAGAGAAGAGAGAAAAAACAGAGAGAGGAGGCAATAAACCGCCTAGAAAAGCTATAACATAAATTAAGATTTTGAACACTGAAGATAGTGACAGACCTGGAAGGAGCCCAGTGGCAGAGCCAGTGGCAGCAGGACTGAAAGGTGCCCTGTGCGAGTGTTGGTAGTGACAACAGGGCCAAGAAGAACCCGTCCTCAGGGGGCTAAGAGGATGCCTGTTTTCAGGGGCCAACGTCTCCTTGCTTGGACAGGGAAGGGGATCTGAGAGACATCCTACACTGAAGAAGGGAGATAATGTGCTTTCCTCTTGGGGGGAGCCTTACAGACTTTGCTTGCATGTTTCCTGACCCTGAGTTGGAACTTGTTGATCCTGATTCTGAGTTGTACCTCATTGCTTTCTTAATAAGCCACCTAACTGTAAGTATGGTCTGTGAGATCTCTGTGGCCATTGCAGTGGATTATCGAACCCAGCAGTGAAGTAGAGAGTGCCGTAGAGGGATGACTGGTACCAGAATTGGTAAAGTGGTTTTAGAGTGTAGGTATGTCTGACTTCCACCTAATAGGGATAGACGTTGGGTTGATCTTGATTAGTAGCATTATTCCCCTTGAAGTTAGACAGGTTTGAGTCATACTACTACTACTGGTCCCATTTCACACCCAGTAACTGGTCTTAAAATACAAAACTGCAAAGATTTTCTTTGGTTTTTACTTTTTTTTTTTTTTTTTTTTAATCAAGGCATATCTAATTGGTAATTGATATTTTAGCTCTGGTGGAGTAGTGCCTAAGGTGGTTCAAACCGACAAGCCACTCCTTGGAAGGAAGACTGGGCAATCTACTTCCATAGAGATACCACCTCGGGAGCCCAAGGAGGGGTTGCTATTTTATTTCTACTTAATTTTTCTGTACTAGTATATGAGTAAGAGCTGTTTCCTGTTCATTTAGAGAGTATAGATGTTTTAACCATGAATACATCTCATGTGTAGCCATCACCTATCTGTCAGTGAAAGCTACATCCAAAAATCAGCCAGTGAAAAAACTGTGCATCACAGTGGTTCAATCCACAGCCAATCACAGGGATAATTAGGATTGGACAGTGTTTTGTTCTGTTGCGAATGGGGTTGTGTAATGCAGAGGGCCGACTCTTAATTGTACCACCACCATATATGTTAGAAGTAAAATTTCACAAGGATGGCTGTTTTGAGTGTATCTACCTGGGGAATTTGCCTCACCTTGAAACTGATTCATGTTGTATCTGTAATGTATTCTTCTGAAGACTCATTGTTTTGAAAACACCACTGTTACAAATTTATTTTATACTCAACTCAGTAATATTGGCCAAGGCTGAATGGAAAGTGTTGTCCTACCTTTCTGCTGCTGGACCACATAATTTTCCTCAGTTTAGCCAATTAAAAATAGCCTGGTTGGGAAACATATCTTGTTTTTATAGTTCTACGCCTGTGTTTTATTTTTCTTTGTAATTATTCCTTGCCTCTTTTTTTTCTGTTTTTTTTTTTTTTTTGAAGGGGTGGTCTTCCTTGTGTGGTCCCAGCAAACATACTTTCTCTAAAATGAGGGATTGATTTTGGCCCTCAGCTATTAGTGTGCTTTAGGTCTCTGTGGATAGACAAGTTCTGTACAGACTACACCTATTTTCATGTTTGTTCATGGAAAATTTAGTTAAAAGTCAAGTATAATAATGTTGAAACATTTGTAGGTATTTTTGAGGGGAGTGGCATCTGCATTCCTAGAAAGTCTAAAAAATGATAAAATCTTTAATTAGGCCTACAGCAGGCATCTCTTCCCCAAATAATCTTGCTGTCAATTAAAAACGGTGAGGTGCTACCCAGAAGTACCTCCTTCTGCTCAAGGTGCAGGTTTAGGCAGCCTCCAAACAGCTATGTCACTAGCCCTTGTTTTCTCTTGGAGATCCCCACCTCCCACCCTAGAGGCACTGATACTGAGTGTGTGCATCCCATAATGCTCTTTATTTTTCTGTGGTTTCTTCACTAACTCTCTTGTGACCTTGGAAGATAGGGTGCGGAAATGCTTGAAACTGGGGCCCAGCTATTGGAGAGCAGGGCTTTAATCTGACTGTGATCAGCAGAGAGGTCTGGGCAGTGGAGGGAGTGTGCACACATGGAAGTCACTTCTAGTTCCTAGGAAGTCAGCCAGTTATGGCTATGATCTTTCAGAAGTAGATCATAAAACATTTTTCTTCTCAGACACCTCTGGATGGATTCTAACAGCCAACCTTTCGGTAGCCAAGCACATAATCATTTGCATCACCCAAGGGCTCCATTACAGTGTAGAAAAAAAACAGAAATCAAACCCACCACCAGGGAGTCGATTCTGACTCATAGCAACCACCATTGGGTTTCCGAGGCAGTAAATCTTTACAGAAGTAGATTGCCCAGTCTTCCTTCAGAGGAGTGGCTGGTGGATGTGAACCTCCAGCCTTCTGGTTAGCAATCAGATGCCTTAGGCACTGTGCCACCAGAGCTCCCGTTATAATGTATAGTCTTGTATAGTTACTATGAGTTACAATCTACTGGATGGCAGTGGGTTTTTCTTTTTTTAAATATATATGTATATAGTATAGTACTTGATACTATACAATATTAAAACCTTCCTGTGCACTGCCTAATGTGTCTCTCTTTAAATCAAAGAAAAGGGTGACCCAAAAGAGCTTTTAAACATTTATAGCTATGGTTTGTATGAGGGATAGCAAAGACTGCTGCTTCTAGTTCTCTTAGGAAATGTGATATAAGAGGAAGAAATTTGCAGGAAGATTTGCTTCTTTGTTACTGGTTTATGTGAATATTCTAGGGATAGTCATCTATCTACTGAAAGTACATTGGGTTTTTCTCTTAAGTTCTTCAAAGAGGATGTCAATTGATGTGATTTTTTTTCCAACAGTCTGTAATTATTCTGAGGTGGTGCCAATTCCAGGATTCTAAACAGTGTCGTAGAACAAACATACTAACTTCTCAGCTGCTCTTAATTTTTGTAGTAGAAATTGTCATGTTTCTCTTGTGTCCCCTAGTCTTTCTACCTATTGCTCAAAAAAGATAGTTTTGGAATTAAGGATTAAGAAGCATGCTCTATGAACTATTTATTTTTTTTCTAGGAGGGGCAACCAAAAAAACAGGTATGTGTGGAAACTTATAGTGACCCCTCCTTATGTTTCCGAGGTGGTGTCTCTATGGAAGTAGATTGCCCAGTCGTCCTTCTGAGGAGTGGCTAGTCAGTTTGAATTGCTAGCCTTCTGATTACCAGTCAAATGCCTTAGACACTAGGCCACCAGAGTTCCAGTGATCATTTACAGTTTCCTATTTAAGAACCTTTCTGTTAAACTCCTCTAATGGCTTACCTTCACATTTGCAGTAAAATCCAAACTCCTTATGATGTCATGTATTAGCACTTCTCACAGTTTTTGGTCTTGGGACCCTTTTATACCCTTCAAAATTGAGAATCCCAGAGAACTTTTGTTTGTGGGGTTTATATTTATATGTATTTACTAGAAGAGAAAAGAAAACATTTAAATATTTATTTACTTAAAAATAAATACATTGAAAATGAAGAAAATCTGGCCTCACACAGATATGAGAAAGTATTTTATTTTGGTAGCCTTTTCATATAATAAGGAGCTCTGGTGGCATAGTGGTTAAGGCATTTGACTGCTAACCAGAAGGTCAGTGGTTTGAACCCAACAGTCGTTCCATGGAAGAAAGATGGTGCAGTCTGCTTCCATAAAGATTTATAGGCTTGGAATCTCAGTGGAGGTTGCTATGAGTCAAAATTGACTTGATGGAAGTGATTTTAATTTATATATATAAATATAAAATTGTGGGTATTTTTCTTTGATACCTCACAGAAACTCAGTAAGTGCTATGTTCTTAAAGGTTAATTGCCATGTGGAATCTAAAACCACATCAGTGAACTTTTCTCATATCCCTGTTATATTAAAATCCATTTGTTTATCTTCTATTTTGAATTGATCTTTTGCCTATGCATGATTTTCTAATGGAATAGTCATTAGAAAACATTGGTTCACTGGGTTATTCAAATCTTCCAAATATTGACATGTTTCGTTATACAGTATCAAAAAATCATACTCATTTAGTATCACCACCTATGTCATCAAAGTAATCTTTATGTATTGGGAAGCTGTCAAGCTCATGTGGCTTAATCAAGATTTCTGAAATTTGAATTTCTGCTTGGAGGCTTGAATTTTATCATCAGAAATAAATACTGTCAGTTTTCCTTGAAGTAACAATCTTGCTTCACTCATTTTTGAGAGAAATGTCTGCCAGACAGTTTGAAAAAGCATTCTTTGCCAGCCATTCTTTCAAGTAATAATGGTGTTCCATGAGTTAAGTGGCTGGTTTGGCTCCTAACACAGTTAGTGCACAAGTGTTTTCTCTTGAGACAACCATTCTATTTTAGTTTTCAACAGAAATGCTTTATGCATACTTAACATTTCATCCCACGGAATATTAAGATGTATGCTCAAGAGTTAAAGTTTAATAAAATCAACAGTTTTCACTGCTGCATCTCCTAGAGATTCCCTGTGAATCAATACATTGATTATGACAAAGGAATGCATAGTAGCTACTCTGTATTCACTCAAGCTGTTTTACCACTGCCCCCAAATCCACGCTGATGGGAGTGGGGAAGGATTGACTTGACTGGTTACTTCAATGTCATGCTCCTTTTACTGCTCAGGATCTACTAAGTGACCTTCAGCAGCTTAGGAACCAACAGCATCGATAGTGAAAAGAACAGAAATCATAGAGCCAGGCTATGGACTAGTCCTTATGTTTTGGACCTGCTGAAGAGAAACTTCCCTTTTCCCTGTGGAGCAAATGGCCCCCTCGTGGGGCTTTTTGTTGTGACTCACCAGCACCAGCACCAGATGTTGCTGGGTGGGCATAAGTTTGAGAGGATTCAGTATGTGTGCCAATTTCACAGAGATGCTTTCTGAACCAGTGCAATTCAAAACTGCTTAATATTTTTAAATCGTGTACTTCAAATAATAAGTGCAACACTGAATGTATTTACTTCATCTACTGTCCAAAAATGCACTTTCATAACCAGTTAAATTTATTTGAAATATCAAGCTTTTTTTCTTTTTTTCTTTTTGGTGCCACCCTACAACTCAGACCGTTACTTTACAACAGTTTGCTTACATTATCAACCCTACTAGTGGTTTTAAAAATCATCACTGGTGGTAAAAATTTCCTTCCATAAACATACCAGACCAGCAGGAGACTTTCTAGCCGTGGCCAAATAGTCAGCTATTCTGTAACAGGCATATTTCATTATATTGCACTTCACTTTATTGTGCTCCACAGATTAACTGTGTTTTTTAGATATTGAAGGTTTGTGGCAACTCTTTGTCAAGCAAGTCTGTTGTTGTTCTTGTGCATTGCTGGTGAGTCTATTGGTCCCATTTTTCCAACAGTGTGTGTTTATTTCATGTCTTTTTGTCACATAGTGGTCACTCTCAAAATATTTTAAACCTTTTCATAATGCTGTTGCACACTTTAAATAGATTACACTATAAAACAAACAAACTCACTGCCATTGAGTTGATTCTGACTCATAGTGACCCCCATTGGCTTTCCAAAGCTGTAAATCTGCATGGAAGCAGACTGCCTCATCTTTATTCTGCAAGAGGCTGGTAGGCCCAAACCATTGACCTTTTAGTTAGCAGCCAAATGCCTTAACCACTACACCACCAGAGCTCTTATACAATACAGTATAAATATAACTTTTATATGCACTTGGAAACCAAAAACTATGTGTGACTGGCTTTACTGTGATATTCACTTTATTGAGACTTGTGGTCTGTAACCAAGCCTGCAGTATCTCTGAGGTATGCCTGTATCGATAGCACCTTCTTCATTTATACTTATTTCTGTATTGTTAACGGAATTAACAGAGAGAGATGTTGAGATTTCTTTGTTTTGAAACAAACCAAACCCTTGATAACATAACATTCTGTTCTTGGTAAAGCACAAAGTGGAAGCACACATGTAAGGAGTGTTCTTTTGACTTGTGCTCATGCTCTGTAGTAATCGGAAATGTGACCTCGTCCACCTCTAGCATTGTGGTTTATTTGCAGGGTAGGCATGTATTTTTGACTGCTCATATTCTCAGCCCTATACACACAGCTTGTTTTATTACTTTGTTTGAAGATTGGGTGTGTCTAATGTAGTGGAAGTTCATCCATTCAATTTTAAATACTGATGAAACACATTTCAAAGCCAAATGTAAAAGTCTTTTTAATTATCCATTTTTTGGATTATTCATATGACTGCTTTCCTCCTTTCATGTGAATTATTGAGAATTTATCATACTTTCCAGTTCATTAAATCAGTAAAGTTCTCTACTGGTGCTAAAAATAAATATGCCAGATCATGAATTGAGAGGTTGAAAAAGACAGCTTTGTCCTAGTAACAGAGTCTTGTTCCTGGTTAACCCATACTTTTCTGGATATGTGAATATCTGTATTACATTAAATTGTAGACGTCTAATGAAGCAAAGCCTTGCTTTGAGCACATGTAGGGGCTTGCTTTAAGTCAAGCTTTAGTATTTTCAGTTGGCCTAGCTGCAAGATGACTGCCATATTAAAATACCACATCTGTGCTTAGACATGTTCAGTAGAGCCCTGGGACATACTTATAGACGCGTAGGTCTTTATCACTGTACCCTGTCTACTCCTGCATCTCTGACAGCTAGAAACAATAAAACTCAGCCTGAGAACATTTTATCCCAGGACGAGTGTGATCCAATATAGGGTTCTAAATGGATCTGGTAATGTTGGCCTTGAACCTCTCTCTTACTTAACAATTAGAAGTTGAGTGTGTGAGTTTGGAACCATTAACTGTTGTTGGAGATACTGGATCAGCCCTCAGAGAACTCGCGGTCTAATTAGACACATTAAGCAAGACAGAATGTCAGCAAACAATGTTTGTGCATTTGGGCATGGAATGGGAGTCTGGCTAGATGCACTGGAAAACCTTTGCTTCCCAAGTCCCAAGGAGACAGTAGTACAGTGTTTGGGCTGCATCAGGAAGAGTGGGTAGGCTTTTATTGATAGCAGGATTATAGGGAAGAAAGGACTAGGAAGATGGCATAAGGCAAGGCCTTGAGGTAGGAAGGCAGTGGGCCACGTTTATAGTGTGGGGATGGCAGTGTTTGCAGCGTGGATAAATGAAGAGACCAAGTCACAGAGCTAATGAAAAGTTGGAGCCAGGTCATGGAGATTCTGAATTCATTGCAAGGCTTATCATTGTGAAAGGGGGCCGGGAATTCCTTCTCTTCTCCCAGTTAGATGCTTGGTCTGTGCTCCTCTGATAAACTAATAAGAGAGACCATCTTCCATTCAAACTGTGTAGCCTCTCCCAGAAGAGCAGTGCAGAGTATAAGTTAAGACTTGGCCACGTGCCATTTAATAAAAACCTTTCTTATTTTCTTTTTGATGTTTATTTTAAATTTTACAAAAGTGTTACCTGGTATGCTATACCAGAAATCTCAGTAGGTTATGGCATCTCTACAGCTGGCTGATAAAATCCTTGTGTTGAGACCTGACACAAATGCAAATTTTGACCATATTCAGAGACTATCTGCTCTTTCTTGGTCTAGTTGCTCATCCTTATGGATTTTGTATGAGACTGTGTGTCTATTAGCTATGGTGAGGTGGTTGCTTCCCTATGTATTATTAAAAATAATAAATACGGTATTTTGACAGTTGTATTGCCACTTTTTGAAGATATATTTTGACTTTAATGCCTTTAATCTGGTCATTATAGTTAAGGTACATACGTAAATACTGTCTGCCTATTGCTACTGATGCAGAGATTGGGGACACTCAAATTTAAAACATATTTCTATGAATTGTTGTTATTAGGTGCCGTTGAGTCTGTTCTGACTCATAGCATCCCTGTGTACAACAGAATGGAAAACTGCCCGATCCTTTGCCATCCTCACAATTGTTGCTTGTTTTAGTCCATTGTTGCAAGCTACTGTGTCCATTTTGTTGAAGGTCTTCCTCTTTTTACCTTTGTATCCCTATTTTACCAAGATGATGTCTTTCTCTAGGAAATAGTTCCTCCTGATAACATGTCCAAAGTATGTAAGATGAAGTCTTGCTATCCTCCCTTTTTTGGAACATTCTGACTGTACTTCTCCCAAGACACATTTGTTCATTCTTCTGGTAGTCCATGGTACGCACATTCCATATTCTTCACCAACACCATAGTTAAAAGGTATTCGTTCTGTTTTGGTCTTCTTTATTCATTGTCCAGTTTTCACATGCATATGAGGTGATCGAAAATACCATGTTAGGCCAGGCAAAATTTAGTCTTCAAAGGAACATCTTTGCTTTTTCATACTTAGAAGAGGTCTTTTTTAGCATATTTGCCCAGTGCAATGCATTGGTTTATTTCTTGGCTGCTGCTTCCATGGACATTGATTGTAGATCCAAGAAAAATGAAATCCTTAAAAATTTCAGTATTTTCTCCATTTATCATGATGTTGTTTATTAGTGCGGTTGTGAGGATTTTTGTTTTCATTATATTAAGATTAGTCAAGGAGTTCCACTGAAGCCTGTCCACCGTAGGTGACCCTGCTGATATCTGAAATATTTGGGTGACATAGCTTCTAGCAGTATGGCAACATACTAGCCACCACAGTACAGCAAACTAACAGACAAGTGGTGGTTTCTATCAGTAGTCCTCCTTTCTAAGTGAGAATTTTTGAGCATTATTTTTAAGGGCAATTGAATTATTTTATTCTATACACTGTGTGGTACGAGTACTACCCTACTTGTATAGTACCTCTTAAATTAGAAAAAAAAGGCTTGCTGAATATGTTATTAGAATTGAGTTTTTGTTTGGAATACCTTATTTTCTTAGTTCTGACACTTGGGACCAAGATAAATATAGAACCTCTTCAAATTTTATTCCAACAGCTTGAGAGATAGAAGCAACTGGGAGTACTTTATCTGTGCCAAATCATTATTTCCTGAAGCAAGTGGAGAAAGTCTCTGAATGTTTCTTGATGCTGATGCAGTTAAGGTTATGGCAACATTGGTGGTAGTCCCCCACTTAATGACAGGGTTCTGTTCCGAGGATTCCATCACAAGTTGGTTCTGACATGTTTAATACCTCTTTTTTGGTTTAGTTTTTGTCATTACATTTTATTTTCAGTATCTCTAGAATTCTGATCTTTTAATATCTACGAGTAAACATCTGAGAATGATAATGTCAGCAAGTTACATACTGCAACATTATATGTAGTACATATTACTAATGATAAGATGTACCAAAAAATCAAAACAGATGACCATCCATGGGGTTCATCATAACTCAAGTACATCTGCAGTTAGGGACTACTCGTATAGTGTACCTTTTGTATTATATCCTTCACACAAACACACACACACACAAACATGGGGAATTATATACTTTAATGCTAATTAAAAGTAGCAGAAAACTTTTTTTTTTTTTTTTTAATTTGGACTTAGAATAGATTTTATTTTGAATTTTTGGCAGAAGCTAGTTTTTATAGTATTCCTCTGCCACAGGCTTCTAATTCTAGTTGAAGTTTTTGTTAGGGAATATTATTTTGAGCTTAGAATGTGCCTTTTTCATTTTCATTGATGGTATCTATTCCAGCAGAAGATGTGTTAGAAGTCGGATGTGACGGTACCTTGTAACTTCATGGGTATTTGTGTTTTTCCATAGCAGAATTTCTCAGATATCATTCAGTGTAGCAGACCTCTTATTTTCAGATCTTGCATTGAGTGACTAAAATAATCAGAGTTCATCCTGATCACATACGTTGTAAAAATAAAGTAGTAAGGTCTTTTGTTAAATACTAATTACTTGAAGTCCTTGTAAATGATCTTGACTAGTGATGGTCAAACATAACATTGGAGAGTAATCCTTTCTCTGTGGTTTTGCGAAAATAAAAAATGACTTGATAACTTTTTTTTTGGACTTGTCTTTCCCAAACATTTTCTGTTCATTCTAAAATGATAAAAATTTTGAATCTAGGATAATTTTAATAATTATTCAGGTTGTTGTTTTTTTTTCTTTTTGGGGGGTTGCAAATTGAAGGCTTTGTTGTTGTTGTTGTTATGTGCCATCGAGTCAGACGCAACTCATAACAACCCCTCCTTGGGTTTCCGAGGCAGTATCACTACGGAAGTAGATTGCCTAACCTTCCTTCCGAGGAGTGGCTGATGGGTTTGAACCGCCAGCCTTCTGGTTAACAGTCAAATGCCTTAGGCACTATGCCACCAGAGCTCCTAATTGAAGGCTAGAGGCATTTATTTCTAATAAGGACATAGCACACATTTAGCAGACTTAAATTTGGGAATCTTTTTTGTTTCCTATAAGCTTTCTCACTAAGAATTGTGGATGTTGGGAAATTTGGCTGTGTTACTTGGAACCTTGGTCATAATCAGGACTAATATAGGATATCTGGTAGTTTGGGGATTATCTGGATTCTCTCTTCTCATTCCATATGCTCAGTAGAAAATGGTGACATTTCCATTAAAGTAAGACCATTTTTTTTTTTTTTTTGGTAAATATATAAGCATCATCATGATAAATGGAGAAAAATAATTGAAATAGCCAAGGATTTCGTTTTACTTGAATTCATAATCAATGCCCATGGAAGCAGCAGTCAGGAAATCCAATGCCATCTTGTGTTGGGCAAATCTGATGCAAGAGGCCTCTGTGAAGTGTTAAAAAGCAAAAGTATCACTTTGAGTACTGAAGGATGCACCTGACCCAAGTCTTGGTCTTTTTGACCTCCTCCTATGTGTGTGAAAACTGAACAGTGGATAAGGAAGACTGAAAAAGAGTTAATGCCTTTTAATTAATGGCATTGGCAAAAAATATGGGCTGTACCATGGACTGCCAGAAGAACAAACAAATCTGTCTTGGAAGGAGTACAGCCAGAATGCTCCTAAGAAGGGAGGATGGTGAGACTTTGTCTTACATCCCTCAGACATGTTATGAGGAGGGACCAGACTCTGGAGAAGGACTCATGCTTGCTAAAGTAGAAGGTCAGTGAAAAAGAGGAAGACCTTCCATGTGATGAACTGATACAGTGGCTGCAACAATGGACTCAGACATAGCATTTATTGTGAAGATGGCTCAGGACTGAGCAGTCAGTGTTTTATTCTGGTGTAGGTAGGATCGCTATGAGTTGGAACCAACTGGACTGCCTAACAACACAAGTTAGAAGGACTTTGGATTTTAAGGATCTAACTGTGGAGATACTTCCTAATACCAGAAAAAAATATAACCAGCCAAAGTAAAATATATCTGTTAACAAAATGTTTTTTCATCAACTGACCAAAATGTGTATTTTCTACCTGTGTTAACAGATGATCTGGAGAAAGCCACAGAAGTGGTTGGGTGAGGTTATTGTGTTCTGTTATTTTCAGTCAGATTGATACTCCTTGTTGAGCAGAGTAGCTTCCTTGCTGATCTTCTCAGAAGAGACCTTGGGAAGGCCTGATTTTACTTTTCTTTGGATAATTTGTTTGCAAGTACCTAGGAGACAGTCATATATAAATGAGATCATTTTAATAATATATCTCTCCCATAAACTAACATTTTAATATCAATTTTATTTGTTTGAAAATAAGCAATAACTTAGTCATTTACTTCCATGTTAAATATGTAGGTTAATAAATCCTAGATTGCTTGGTAAAATAATTTTAACATACAAAATATCTTCAGCAAGTAATACTGAGGGAGTAATATTACTCAGGGCTTCTACTAATCAGTTTGGTGGTGCAGCAGTTATGCCCTTGAATACTAACTGAGAGATTGGTGGTTTGAATCCAACTGGCCCCTCAGTGAGAGAAAGACTTGACCATCTCCCAAGTAAAGGTTACAGCCAGGAAAACCCTATGGGTCAGTTCTCTCTCCAACGGGGCAGCTTTGAGTTGGATTCAACACAATGGCATCCAACGTCACTACTAATCAGTTTAATGTATATGTAGGAGTATGTGCCATGAGAAACTATTAGAAATGTGCCTGCTAATTTTGAAGCTCTTACCAGTTCAGACAATGGAAATTCTTATTTTGGGATTTCCATCCAGACTTTCTACCATATCATTGGTTGTCATAGTAGCAGTCTCAATTGAGAATTTTGATATATACTTTAGTAAATGACTATTTGATGAAAGTTCAATTATTCTAATGTAGTTCAGCCAGTATTCGGAGCCATCATCTTGCCTAGTTATTAACCAGTCTGAAGAAGAGATTCTCTCTGTGGAATTGTGTTTTGTTCCTTATTTTACTGACTGTAAGATGTATGGGTATTTTCAGTCACCTCATATGCATGTGAGAGCTGGACAATGAATAAGGAAGACTGAAGAAGAGTTGATACTTTTGAGTTGTGATGTTGGCAAAGAATACTGAAAGTACCGTGGACTGCTAAAAGAGAGAACAAATCTGTCCAGGAAGAAGTGTAGCCAGAATGCTCCTTGGAAGCAAGAATGGCAAGATTTCGTCTCACCTGCTTTGGTTATGTTATCAGAAGGGACCATTCCTTGGAGAAGGATATTATGCTTGGTACAGTGGAGGGTCAGTGAAAAAGGGGAAGGCCCTCAATGTGACGGACTGACACAGTGGCTGCAGTGGTGGGCTCAGGTATGGCAAGGATCGTGAGGCTGGCACAGGACTGCACAGTGTTTCATTCTGTTGTACACAAGGTCGCTGTGAGTCGGAGACAACTTGTTGGTGCCTAACAACAACAACAAGATGTATAGGATCACTGTGAGTCAGAATTGACCACAGTGTGTTTGTGGGTTTTTGTTCTTTTTCCTTTATAAAGTGTCATAAATTTAAAGAATGTTACTGTTTTATGTCCATGGGGCAGTTCTGCTCTGTCGTATAGGGTTGCTGTGAGTCAGAATTGAGTTACGGCAGTCTCAAAAAAACTCACTCACTGCCGTCAAGTCGAATCCGACTCATAGTGACCCCTCCTTGGGTTTCCGAGGCAGTATCACTATGGGAGTAGATTTCCCAGTCTTCCCTCTGAGGAGTGGTTGGTGGGTTTGAACCTCCAGGCTTCTGGTTAGCCATCAGATGCCTTCTTTGGACCTTGGGGTTCCAGATTTAAAATACAATCCAAGGTAACTGGAACTCAGTGTGGTGAAAAGGAGGACTTGGGAAAACTATCCAGGAGCCTCATTATTGTAGACAACACTGAGGTATGTCTTGCCCATCTGCTTCTCTTAATAATGAGTGTTGGTGCTAGAATACAAACTAGGTCATCGTTGAAAGAGGCCAAATTGAGTTGCTTTTACTTACAGACAAAAGAGATCTGGTGATGGTGTGGCTAACCAAAAGTTGGAGAAAATGAGGAAGTCTGCTTCCATAAAGATTTACAACTTTGGAAACCCTGTGGGGGGTCACCACAAGTCGGAATTGACTTGATGCCAGTGGATTTTACTTACAGAGATGGCTGGGTAGGTAGACAGACTACTTGAAGCTGTGAGCTGTCTCAGGATGTGGGTACAGCAGGACATCAGCCAGCAGAGGGCCTCAGGGAGGTTTGTAGCCCATAATGGAAGTCCAACCTGGAATGTGGGCTCTAGAAAAAGGATTTTGGAAATAAAGCTGTAAGATCTAGGCATTGGGTGGGGACTTGATCACAACACAAAACATGAATCTTGATGATTGAACCTTGCCTACAAAGTAAGAGCAAGATCCACAACAGCCGGGGACCTGCTTGGCCTGTGTGTGGGTCCAGAGCATTCAGAAGGGATGAAATGTCAGTCACTGTGAAGATTGGATAGTATCAGGGCAGGAATCCAGGCTAATCTTTTGAGTTTTGGTGTTTTGAGGATTGCATCACAAATAGTGCTTCCTACTTTAGGTATAATTGCTCCTAATAGGGAGGATTCACTTTTGTGTCCAGTGTTTTTAACTTTTATCAAAATGCTTTCACAAACATAATCTTGCCTTCACAGTAAGCCTGAGAGAGGGGAGGTGGGTGTAATTATCTCATTTGGCAGATAAGGAAAATGAAGCTCACAGATACTAAGTAACTAACCTAAAGGTCATTTGCTGTTGGCTCTTGCTTTCTTCACTATACCATGCTGCCAACATTTGACTCCATATTTATTTCCAAATTTAGAAAACATATAGTCTATTTTCCAGCAGCTGTGCCTATCTTTAGGGACTGCCTACATTTTGTCACTTCCTTTTTACCTCCCAAATCGCAAATATAACTTTGGCTTAGTAGAGAAGGGAACAATAAGCAAAAATACAAAAGGCTATTTGATCATGACTTACAGGTTAAACTAGTCTCCTCTGTTAATTTCGGTCAACACTTTTCGGATGTGGTTCATATTTCTTCCCACCTTGCTTATACTTCAGTTAACCTCACTGTGTTGTAGCTGTTTAGGTGTTTTGCAGTAAACCACATACAAGTCAGACTAGGAGTCTGGAGTTACAGCAAGTTAAGCTAGCATTGCCAGTGTTAGAACAACAAATGGGCCTTTAGTTGTTGACAGAATTTGTTGGTGTTAGCCATGAATGGCTGCTTTTCTAACTTTTGTTTTACCTCAGAGCTTCTTCTGTGTTAGGCTTTTACGTTCCTTCTTGTTAGAATTCTTCTCCATTTATTTCAGGAAATATCTGCCAGCCTCCTTTCCTGTAGTGTGCCTCCTGCAGGGATGTGGGCTACAGATCTTAATGGTTTTCAACTTTGTAATTTTTGCACATGTATTTTCCTATTAAAGTAGATGAGAAACATGAAGATACAGCATTATGTGGGAATAATTACTATGGGTAAAAGTTGGAGTAAGTGGAACAAACAGGACAGGAAATCTGCCTTCCATTCTAGGCATTACCTTACCAAGTAACTATGGACTTTGCACAAATCCCTTCATCTTCTGGACACCCATTTGCCTTATCTGAGACAGAGTTGTGTTAAATAATTTGTAGAATTCCTTTCAGATCTAAATTTTATTCAAGTCCCCAAACAGAATACACAGATTGTACTAAATAAAAGTAGGATGGCTGGCAAACCTTCCAGCACTGAAAAGGATGATCGAAGTGAGCTTTAAATTCTGTTGGCAATGAATGGAAAGAGATAAAGGTGATGCAGCTTTCTGGCAATGATAAAAATCATCTGAAACCCCCTGTTAAGTAGCTAACCTTTTAAGGTTGGTTCTTTATCTTGTTTGCCATTGGATCCCCCACACCTAATACACAATATGATCAGAATGTTATATTTTGGGAACACTTTATAAAGGATTAAAGGTCTTCTTGATCCATTTACCTCATTAGAGTACATTAACCATGTCTCAAAACAGTTCTGAAATTCAAGAGGTGTTGGAGAAAGTAATAGAATCCTAGTTGGAAAGAAATACTAGAGGTAAAAATTTGGCAATAGATTATAAGCAGGTATTCCTTATTATCTTTCAACTCCATGGGTGATGTTTCTGGGTTAAAGACTTGATAAATAGGGTTTTAACTTTAGGTTTTAATGTCAAGGGGAAAAGGAGGCCAAATTAGGATTTAATGTAGTGGACTGTGGAAATGAAGGCAAGGAACAAAATGACACTGATGTTTTGTATATAGATTTTCATAGCATTTATTGTGTTCTGGGTCACCGAGTAATCTGAGAGGCAGATGAAAGCTATGGCTTCTCTTTCCAGAAAAATAATTACATACTCCTAATTTTGCATGTAATTTTTACTATGCCACATTGCTAATCTTTGAAGTAGAATTGTGAAGTACATTACTTAAAAATATTAAGTGGCATGTCTTCACAGGTGCATTTTTTAATCTTACATTTTTCCCACTAAAATTATCTCTGCTGTCATCCTTTAATATAGTCTGGACTTGAACTTCTTTCCCAGAGGATGAGCAGGTATTTTGGGGTACCTTAGTTGGCTGCCTATTCATCTGAACCTTAGAATTTTGCTATTTAGGTGACTCAAATGGTTTGTGCCCTACAACTGACCTAAAGGTTGATGGCTTGAACCCATCCTATACTATGGGAGAAAAGACCTGGTGATCTGCTGTTGTTAACATTACAACCAGGAGAACTCTATGAAGTAGTTCAACTCTGTAACACATGGGGCAGGTCTCCATGAGTCAGAATTGATGCAGTGGCAACAACAACCACATTAGAAGAATTTCAGAACAAGAGATGAAGGATTATTAGTTAAGTTTTATGTCTAAAACTAAGTTAAATTACAGGTATCCCTCTTTATTGACGCTTTGCAGATAATATGTTTTTTACAGATTGAAGGTTTGTGGTAACTCTGAGCCAAGGAAGTCTGTCAGCGCCATTTTTCCAACAGCAGGTACTCATTTCGTGTCCCTGTGTCACATTTTGGTAATTCTCACAATATTTCAAACTTTTATAATGCTATTGCATACTTGATAGACTATAGTGTAAACATAACTTTTATGTGCACTGGGAAACGATAAATTTTGTGTGACTTGCTTTATTGCGATATTAGCTTTATTGCAATATTTGCTTTATTACTGTGGTCCAGAGCTATAGCTGCAATATCTCCAAGGTATGCCTGTATTTTGAGTTTATTTGTTCATTGACTTGATAATTGAGTGAAAAATGTGATGTCAGATACTGATAGTGAATCAAGACACTATAGAATTCTTTAGTTTAATCTGTACTAGGTTTTCACAAACTTATATTACCTGAAGGCTCTTGTTAAAATTCAGACTCTGATCCAGCATCTCAATCTAGGGTTAGGTGACATTCTACATTTCTGAGACACCTAGGTAAGTGGTGATGCTGCTGCTGTTCCTAATCTACACTTTGAGTTGCAGGGACTTAAGTTACTTGCCTTATTGCTATGGTAAGAAAATAGGACTCTCAAGTTTTCTTGTGCTTGATTTTATTAAAATTTTCATGCTTTTCCAGATTGGCTACAAAAATTAAAGTTTTTCGAAAAACATAAGGTTTCTTTTCTTACAGTGTAGAACGTGGTTTTAAAACAGTCACACGCATCAGTCCTGCTTCCCGCCCCCCAAGAGTGATGATTTCCCTCTTTGCAGGGCTGTTCTAGGTGTTTCAAATTTGTTGTTGTTGTTATTAAGTGCCATCGAGTCGGCCCCGACTCATAGCGACCCCTCCTTGGGTTTCCACGGCAGTATCCCTACGGAAGTAGGATTGCCCAACCTTCCTTCCAAGGAGTGGCTGGTGGGTTTGAACCGCCAGCTTTCTGGTTAGCAGTCCAGTGCTTTAGCCACTATGCTACCAGAGCTCCTGTTTCAAATTTAGCACTATTTTATTTACCTAACATTTTCAGGCTTATCTATAACATTTAGTTTTCCAAATTTCTGAAGTCTTAAATTTCAGAAAAAGGATTTTCTAAAACTATTCCATGCACTTTTTTTCTTTAAACTTACTGGTGTAAGAGCCATATTTTTTGGAAGCTGTCTTGGTGAGGGGTGTTGGGTTGTATACAAAATGAATAAAAACCATAATCTTCTAAGTTTTGTGTCTTCTTTTATGCTTTTTCAATTTTGTTCCTGTTCAGCTGCCAGTTATTAGTATGCTGCCTCTACGTGACTCTCTTCCCTTTCCATGCTACTTCATTGCTTAGGAGGTCTGGCAGTGCAGTGGTTAAGGCTGCTAACCAAAAAGTCTGTGGTTCAAACTTGCCATCCATTCTGTGGGAGAAAGATGATGAGGCAGTCTCCTGTAAAGATTTGCAGCCTTGATAACTAGGTTTTATAAAAATATAAATGGGATTACTGTCAGCCAGCAGGACCTGCCTATTGTAGGGGCTTCTTAGGGGGAAGCAGTCAGAAAGTTTAGTAGCATTTGAGCAGGAGAGAACTCCTTGGCTTAAACCATATTCTGAATAGTTGGGGAGTCCATTTGTTTCTTTTCCATGTATTTCTCAAAAACTAGTTTTGGATCTCTTTCTCCAGCACTGTGTTTTAGTGTGTTTGAAGATGATTTGGAATGTAGGTATATATGTGTGTGGTAGCCATGCAAGTAGGAATAAAATAATTGTAATAAATAGGCAGCAGTTCAGGGTCTATCTACAGTGGGAATGGGCATCCTGTGCCAAAGATGGTTCTCTTACAGTATGCGTCGCAGTTGCTTTGCAAACAGTTTTAAGAAAAATAGTAATGACAGGAAAGGGGGTAGGCCTTGATTCAACTTTAGTGACTTAAGATCCTAGGGATGCAAAGTCTGATTTCTGGCATGTTATCTTTAGTAGATTATTAGTTATAATACTCAACAATAGTAGCTCCGTTTGTTGAGCCCTCACTTCTGTCAGGCATTCATTATTCAGATGTATGTTTTGCAACAAACAGGGCTGTGGTCATGATGGGTGAATGAGATTGGAGGGGAGCAAATGGCTGCTGCGCATTGAACAAATGAGAGTAATCCAAATAGAGAAGAGGGAGATTAAACCTCCTCATTAGCTCCTCTTTCCAAATAAATAAGCATGGGCCGAATCTACCGCAAATGTTTGTGCTTTTTCTTACTTACCAAGGCTAGAAATCAATTGTTGGAGAATTCACATCTATGAGAAGCACAAAGTAAGTGCTTTATATTCTTCTGATTGAAAACAGAGAGGGCTTGTTTGCATTTCAGCCAGGCAGCATCAGAACGTGTATCACTTTGAGTAGGCTTATTACTGGTTTTGTGTTATGAATTGTGCATCATAGTCTTTAAATTTAGGACAAAGCTAAGTGCAGCCATACGTTTAAGGTGGATTTTGAGTACCTGAACAGGCTGCATCTGGCCTGTTTTATATATTTTTAGTGAGTTAAACCTTTTAACACTGATTACCAGTTTTGTCTC
This sequence comes from Orycteropus afer afer, assembly GCF_000298275.1. Lineage (NCBI taxonomy): Eukaryota > Metazoa > Chordata > Mammalia > Tubulidentata > Orycteropodidae > Orycteropus > Orycteropus afer. The sequence continues at coordinate 2,317,990 of NW_006921895.1, forward strand.
ATTTCAATCTTATTTGTAACTCTAGAATTTGTTTTCTGTTTCAGCACAGCTCAGCATACTGTTAGAAATGCTAGTCTAATTAACAGTATTTTGTGATCTGGGATTGCTGTCAAAGATCATTATAGGAGCTAGAAAACATTGGGAGGTAAACTGAATGCATGACCTCATCTCCCTTATTTTGCACTAGAATAGAACATAAATTCAAAGAAACTGGGAAGGGGGGTGGAAAGTACATCCCTCCTTTTAATCTGTAATAAATGTGTTTAGTATGTTTTTGCTATTCATAATCTCTTTTAGCTTTTAGACGTCAGTATTCTGTTGAAACATTCAAAACTAATGCTGCTGAGAAAAAGCTTTTGCTAGAGATATAGAGCAGCTATTAGTCCATACCCTTTGTTAATTGATCCTGCTTGTTTCATGGGGGAAATAAAAATGTTATGTTTACCTGAAGAGAAATCTGTGGGCATAAACTCTCCTCTTCCTGATCTCATATATGTTTCATGTGTTGTTTATCTTACTTAAATATACACTAGGCAAAGTGCAACTGCTGTTCCTTTAATATTATAACTATGCACGTTACAATAGGTGTCACTGTTTTGCTTGGTCCAATCATGATCGGTGACTTCAGCTATTGGCTCCAAGCACTGGCTGGCTGACTCCATCTGCAGGGCTGTAACACCTACTCTCCTCCGATCCATTCACCACACAACTTCAGCTGGCTGAGCAGACACGCGCGGCTCCAGCAACATCTTGCTAACCTAATTCAGAAAACAAGTGCTGCGGCTCTGTGCCTGTCATCTTCTCTCAGTGTAGCATTTCCAGGTGATCTAGGAAACTGGGTGATTTTTATGAACAAGTAAGAGAAACAGGAATCATGATGGGGATGTATTTAACAGACCAAGTACTGGATAAAACTTAAAGCCAGTTTCTAGTCAACATAGTGAAAAGGTCACCTTGCCTGGCTGAGAAAAGAAGCAAAATACCAGCTTGTTGGTTTCTGTTAACAGCTCGTGCTAGCCTCGTTTCCTTGATGTTCGTACCAATTTGGGATATCTAGCTATAGAGAGAGACATACTGTACTCATGGTAGATGACAAGGAAAAGAACATGAAATGTCTCACCTTCTTCTTGATGCTTCCAGAGACCGTAAAGAACAGGTCCAAGAAAAGCTCCAAGAAAGCAAATACCACGACCACCAGCAGCAGCAGCAGTAAGTTGCCCCCGGTTTGCTATGAAATTATTACCTTGAAGACTAAAAAGAAGAAGAAGATGGCTGCTGATATATTCCCCCGTAAAAAACCAGCTAACTCCAGCACCACCACTGTCCAGCAGTACCACCAGCAGAATCTCAGCAACAACAACCTTATTCCAGCCCCGAATTGGCAGGGTCTTTATCCCACCATTAGAGAAAGGTAAGTGCCGGGTCAGCGTATTTACTTTAAAAGTTTTCCTGTGTTGAAGTTTCTGCTTTTGCCCAACCTGTAATGTATTTTAACAAAAATCTGGGTTTCCTCTTTTCCCAGAAGCTTTTATTGGTAATGGAAAACTGCCTTGTATCATTTCCAAAACAGTACAGCTGTTTTCCTCTTAGATAAAAATGTTTTTGCAAGCTGTAACATTTAACTGACAGGGTTGTGTCTATGGGCCATAGAAGATGAAAATCTTTTATTTATCCTTAGCTTTGTGAAAAGTTTAGACAACTTTTTTTTTTTTTTTTAACTTTAGTTACTTCCCATATGTTTGCAATGATTACAAACACTGTTGTTTAGTTAAAACCTTTACTTGTTTGTTTGCCCTGAAGTCATTAAATTGTTGCTTAGCTTTCAGATCTTCTGTGGGTTTTGTATGTGGGAGAGGGGGCATTAAAAATGCTAAATGCTGTAAATTAATAAGTTGCTTCTGTTTATAGAAATGCGGTGATGTTCAATAATGATTTGATGGCAGATGTACATTTTGTGGTTGGGCCACCAGGTGGGACTCAGCGGTTGCCAGGACACAAAGTAAGCAACAGCTGCATTACTGGTTTAGACCTGAGACTTACAAAGAGGGACCTTCTTTGTGGGCCTGGAACTTGGGGTGGGCAGCTTGCTGATGGCAGGCAGTGCATGTCTCGCCCAGTCACATAGAAAGCCCAGACTCTTCAGAGGGTTTTGGCCACGCTAAATTTTTTCTTTGTCTCCTTCTGTTCTGCTTTTATCCCGCACAAAACATGCCCTCTTCACTCTGCAGTCATGGGATAAGATCTCTGAAGTTGTTGTGACAGGTTAGGAAAGTCATCTATTTACCCTTCTCTAGACATCAGTCAAATAAGCTTTGTATTTTTTTTTTTTTTTCATTTATTTTTTAATGAGGGAAATTGTGCATTAATCCTTTAAAGCCTTGAGAGAATTAGCAGCGTAGAAACTGGTTTGTGTGAATATCTTAGGCTTTCACAGCACGATATGTCGCACCTTGGCTTTTTCAAAGAAGAGGTTTAGGTGCTCTGTTCTTAGAGTTGTTTTTCTAGATTGATTTGCTGAAAATACATTCAATTTAGTGCATGAAATAAGATTTCCCTTTCTCCACAGTATGTTTTAGCTGTTGGGAGCTCTGTGTTCCATGCAATGTTTTACGGAGAACTTGCTGAGGACAAAGATGAAATCCGTATACCAGATGTCGAACCTGCTGCTTTTCTCGCTATGCTGAAGTAAGCATCGTTCATATGTTGGGAGTTTGTTTATGCTGTATTTGTGCTCTGCGGGGCTCACGGTTAAATAGGAGTTCTGGGAAACAGAAATGGAAACAATGATGAAGAGAGAGGGTGCTGCTTACCTTGTAAATATTTTTGGAGAAAACTACTGTGCATCCTTCAGCAGAAGCATATGGAATGATGCAGGCTTTTATAATCACGCCTTGACTTAAGATTTCAGGACAAGTGGCATGAATAGTGATTTGACTTTTAATGACTTATTAAAGAAAAATTGCTGTGATTTAAACATTGTTTAATAGACTATGTTCTCTCAGAAAGCTTTGTGAAAAAGTCTTTATATAAATGATATTTTTGCTTCAAAACACTATAAATTACATGCTTTGTTTAAATAGTACCAGTTAGGATATTTCTCAGTTCTATAAAGGTTGCTGTCAACAAATGGAAAACTTATCTTTTGAAATTATCTGATCTTTGTGCACATATATGCATACGTTTTTAAATATGAATATTCTTAAATAAATCAGATATCTTTTTTCAAGGATAAGAAACATTTACATTTGACATTAGAAATTTTTGAAAGATACAGTTTTCTCTAGTCTATATGGATATAGATAGAAAACCTTTAATTTTAAATCAGATCTAAAGCTGTAAGATACATTATGCATTTATGAAAAATAATTTTACATCTAGTTAGACTTTTTCAGAATCTAATAAATGTTAAACTCGGTAAATAGAGTGGCCTGTTTTATCAAGTACTGGTGTTGTACAGTGTGACAGTCTACAATGTGATTTTAGTCCAATGATTATTCTAAATAATACTAAACAATTTTTCTTAATCCTTATTCTACTGCACAAAGTTATATCAGAGTTCAAGGTTATGTGCTGCTGTAGGGATTGCAGTTCATTGGATAAATACAATGCTTATTGAACAAACTGGGCAGTAATCCTATAAAGAGTTAAAATGTTGATAAGTGTTGTCTGCTGTCTACTGCAAAAAAGGTATCATAATTCGTTTTCAGATGTAAACATACTTAATTTTTTACTTATATTGTAGTTCTGAAATCTAATTGTTACTGACTACAACTTTTACAGTGGAGCTCTGGTGGTAACAGTGATTACGTGCTTGGCTGCTAATCAGAAAAGGTCAGCGATTCGAACTCACCAGTGGGCTACAGGGAAATTAAAGAGAAGTGAGCATATAACATCAAAATACAAACTAAGACACCTTTTCATACCAACCAACACTTCGTGATCTTTACAGTCCTTTAGAAATACACGTGGAGAAAACAAGTTCACCTGCAAAGGTTTTTGTTTGTTTTGTTTTTGCCAGTGAAGTCACAGCTTTGTGTATTTGACAGTGTTCCTTGGCTGCTCAGGAGAATACTAGCCCTTATGTAGCTTTGTGACTTCACTGCAGGCAAGTAAATTGTTGCATTATTCCAGAAATACAAATAATTAAGAAATGGGAGCAAGAATCTTAAAGAATTATATTTTGCCTAAGCCATTGGATTCCTTGTTTAATAAGTATCTTATCTCACAGAGAGATGTCTTGTCTAGAGTGTATTGTTGTTATAGCTTTTTAGAAATTATGCGTTCGGTACATGTAAAGTAGTAAAAATCAGGAATGTGGAAATATGCCATTTACCATTATGCTATAGTTGGTTAGGTCAGTACCATACTGTCATCCGAGCTGGTGGTGGCCAGATTTTCCTCATTCTAGAATTATGGGGGATAGTCAGTATTCCTAGAAAGGGGGCTGTTGAGTAAAAGGAAGGGCTGCTCACTTAATAGTTACAGGGTAAGAGGGACAATGTGCTGACCATGCTCCAGTCCTCCCCATGCTCCCCAGTGCTCCTGGCAGAGCCATCACTAAGCTGCAGGAGTGGTGTCTGGTGGCCCTGCCAATGGTAGCTGGCTCAGCCTATCTGAGCAGAGAAAGGGCTTCCTAGCAGCAAATGTGCAGCTTCTGATTGTGACTGTGGAGAATTTTCTCATTGCTATCCTTGTAGTTTTATCCTTTCTTACAGAAGGCAGTCCTGATTTCTTAAGTTTTATGTGTTCCACTAAAGTGAAATACTAGAGAAAAACTTCAGAGGAAGTAGCTTTACTTAGCTAGAAAAAATTTTAAAATAAAGTGTTATCAGTATGTATTTTTTACTCACAGGTAGTTCTCACTGTCTGTCTCTTATGCCAGCTATAGCAGTCTAAAAGAAGCAACTGATTTCTACCTTTATATAACATTTTAGGGATCAGCCACCATCCCCCAAATACAGAGAAGTATTTCTTCTCCATAAGTGGGATTAGTTTACAGTAGTATAGAAATAAGTACATGTTTACGGTTTCATCTATTGATTAAATATATCTGGAAATGACGTATTCTTGAATTCTGAAAGTGGAAGGAGTGTGTGAGGGAGAGGGATGAGTTTGAAATTTAAAAAAAAAAAAAAAGCACCAGATACAAAGCTTGTGTTGAATTCTCTCTAATGTTATCAGAAGATAGCATTGGGATCCATATTTGATAATCCATTGAACTTAGAACTACTTGAAAAATGCCTATTTAATCTTGTTTTATGTTTAGGAAAAATCCAAATCAACACTTGATTAAAGCACCCAGGCATTTGTTTCTATCTGAATGCGCAGAAAGATTTTAAAATAAACTATGAGTGTTGCTACTAAGACATAAGGGACTGTACTTTGATGAAATATAACATACACAAAACCACTGCCGTTGAGTCAGTTCTGCCTCAGAATGACTCTTTAGGACAGAATAGAACTGCCCCATAGAGTTTCCAAGGCTGTAAATCTTTTTGGAAGCAGATTGCCTCATCTTCCTCCCACAGAGCAGCTGATAGGTTTGAACCACCAACCTTTTGGTTAGCAATCAAAATATAATAAAGGTAACAGAATTTTGCAGCTTTTTTCCCTAATACTGTCTGTGCTATGTGATTCTTTGTCAATCCTGATATCATCTGTTCTCGTTGAGAACATACTGAATGCAGCTTATAAAATATAGGCAAGAATAGCAACAAAAACCTAATGTCTTTAATCACATAAACGTACTACTGAGTTCAAATATTAATAATTTATGAATATATTTCAGATGTTCCTTAAGCATTTTCAAGGATAATTTTCTTGGAGTTAACGTGAAAGTAATTTCATCTTTTCACGCTGGATGCTCTCATTTTATGAGAGTTCTGCTTACATGCTGTGCACTTCCTTTCAGGTACATCTATTGTGATGAAATTGACTTGGCTGCTGACACAGTGCTGGCCACTCTTTATGCTGCCAAAAAGTACATTGTCCCTCACCTTGCCAGAGCCTGTGTTAATTTCCTGGAAACCAGCCTGAGTGCCAAGAACGCCTGTGTGCTTCTCTCCCAGAGTTGCCTGTTTGAGGAGCCAGACCTGACCCAGCGTTGTTGGGAGGTGATCGACGCCCAGGCCGAGTTAGCTCTCAAGTCTGAGGGATTCTGCGATATTGACTTCCAGACCCTAGAAAGTATCCTTCGCAGGGAAACTCTGAATGCCAAAGAAATTGTGGTTTTCGAGGCAGCTCTCAACTGGGCTGAAGTAGAATGCCAGCGACAAGATCTAGCCTTGAGCATCGAAAATAAACGCAAAGTCCTTGGGAAGGCACTTTACTTGATCCGAATACCCACAATGGCCCTTGATGATTTTGCAAATGGTGCTGCACAGTCCGGAGTTTTAACTCTCAATGAGACCAATGACATTTTTCTCTGGTACACTGCAGCCAAAAAACCAGAGTTGCAGTTTGTGAGTAAAGCCCGCAAGGGCCTTGTCCCCCAGCGCTGTCACCGCTTCCAGTCTTGTGCCTATCGGAGCAACCAGTGGCGTTATCGAGGCCGCTGTGACAGTATCCAGTTTGCAGTGGATAAAAGGGTGTTCATCGCTGGCTTTGGCCTGTATGGTTCCAGCTGTGGCTCTGCAGAATATAGTGCCAAGATTGAACTCAAGCGGCAGGGTGTTGTCCTGGGGCAGAACTTGAGCAAGTATTTCTCAGATGGCTCTAGCAATACGTTCCCCGTGTGGTTTGAATACCCAGTGCAGATTGAACCAGACACCTTCTACACAGCCAGCGTGATCCTCGATGGCAATGAACTCAGTTACTTTGGACAGGAAGGCATGACGGAGGTTCAGTGTGGCAAAGTGACCGTGCAGTTCCAGTGCTCCTCAGATAGCACCAATGGCACTGGGGTCCAGGGAGGGCAGATCCCCGAACTTATATTCTATGCTTGAAAACTCATTTCCCTAAGCAGTGTGAGCTGTTGTGAAGTGCACATCTGGTTCCTACTTGCTTGATGCTTAGCTCATCTGCAGATATATGATCAGCGCAGGTGATTGGTAATGAATGAAGCTATATGCAGTTTCTCATTTCTTTTAATCGTGTACAGGCAAAAATGCAGCATTCAGCTTTTAACTATATGCTTAAAAGAACCAAGCTCTTATTTTTAGAATACATCTGTATATCTAGAGAGGTTCTGTGCTCTTTCAGCTGCCCTATTGGTCTTAGTTTTGTTCCTTTTACGAAATATTTGGAATCACCTCAAATTTCCTTTTGGGCTTTATAAAATAGCCCAAAATAATAATGACAAGAGTTAATTAAACAGAACTCCCCCACCACCCTAAAAAGGGTAAGCTTCAGCATACAATTTTGAAAGATGTTTTGCTTCATAATAATTTAGAAAGTAGACAGTATCATGTTTGGCTTGTATTTCATTCCTTTTAAATTCTTTGCTTCTGGGCTTTGCTTTCTTTTTAAATCCTAAATGTATAATGTTACATATTAAACACTACAAAGCATCAGTGTAAAATAGAGAAAGGAAATTAAGAAGTTAAGTGTTTTTGTAAGCTATGATTTCTGCTGCAAGCAGATTTATATTCTTAGTTTAGAAGCCAAAATAGAGTCCAGACACCTTTTTTCAAAGCAACTAAATTATATGATTTTCCTATCAGTAGAAAAAAATTGCAGGCCTATTAATTTAAACTAAAACAATTCAGAAAAGTAGCCTAAAAAGTCCCATACTACAAATATTTTCATTGATGGCACATGAAAATACACAGTTTGAAAAAGCCAAACTGTTTTCTCCCCATGTAGTTTCTGATCGCCACTGTTTGCTTATTTTGCTTGGAATATCTTTTCCCCCATTAAAAGAGGACCAAACAATTCTTTAGGCAAATAGAGTAGCAATTAGTTTTGTAACACTATATGTTTATGTAGTGAGACACTTTTATTCATTGATTTTTTTTTTTTTTTTTGGTTTTCCAGTCTGAAATATGCTTTACCTGATCTACTTTGACTACAGACTGTCTTTTTAGTTAATTATGGTTTTGTCCTGTTCCTGGACTGCTAGAATCTGGCCTCTGGCCATCTTAAAGTGCCAATATATGCCTGCAGGGTTTTTAAAAAATATTCTGTAGTGACACTAGTTTATACCTAGTATTCATTGTATCAGCATCACATCCCACTCTCTTATCTGTCCCTGGGTAATATAAACAAAAGAAAGAAATGCTCATCAAAAAAAATTCTCTTTCAGTGATGGCTTGTCATAATTCTGTGCCTGTGTCCCTGGCAGTGTCCAAATGTGTTCACTTCCAGTTAAGTATCCATGTGTTTCTGGGCAGCTTTTCTGCTCAGTATGATCCTGAGAGCGCTTCTCCCACCACCCAGAGTGTGGTCCCTGGCCGCCTCCTTCTCCTGCCCTACGAGCCTGAATCTGGCTTGTCTGGAGCCAGGGGTTAGTCCCAGGGTGTGTGTGGGGGGGTGTGTGTGTGCGTGCACGTGCACCCATGTGCACACAAGTGCGTTTGCGGACTCAGGAATTGTCTCCTCCCGCCTGGCTAGTGAGAGTTGGGACAGAAATGGTCCCCTGCTGGCCCCAGCAAGTGGCTGCCTTTCCCTTGTTCACTGTGCTTCTGGGCCACTTCCCCTGTATACATGAACCTTCAGCCAGCTTCCCTGATGGAGGAAAACACTGGATTATGGGCAATTCTCTAATCACCCTTGCCATTACCTACTTCTGTTAGCATAGATGATCAGAAGCTGTTATTGGTCATTGTAGATGAGTACTCCCAGGACAACTTTCCAAAATGATCAATTATTTCCTATTAAGAAGGTTGCAGATGGTAGTTTTGGCAAAGCATCGATAAACTAAAGGTAGATATTCATTTTCAAAAACTACTTCTCCAGAAGATTTTGTTTTAAAATTATGGTTAAACATTTCAGTGACTTACAGCTACCATGTCGATGAGTAGACTATATATCTGATTAGAAGGCACTCATTTTTAAGCCAGAGGAGAGGATACTTTATTTAGCACTAATTTCATCCTGTCAAATTCTGGAGGTGGGCGTGATGCCTTCGGGTGCACATTGTTCATCCCATAATCCTCCAGTCAGTGCTCCTGTGAGCTAGCTGCCCTCCAGGTGGTGAGGGAACTGCTTGGTGAAAGCCAGAAAGAGATCCTATGCTTTGGGGTGGGCCAAGAAGAACTTAATGTTATGCTAATTACCATTGCAAAAAAAAGGGACACCAACAGTATCTGACTGGCTGGTGCCAAAAGCTGTGGGTTGAATTCGAAAATTGTATTGAAATAAGAATTTTTGTATTTTAAACCCTGTTCTCGCTTCTGCATTTTTGACAAAATGGAATGAAGGCTGATGTGCTTGCTTTCTTTTTGTTGGTAATCTCTGATTTTGTAGCTTTTAAAACTAGAAACTATTGTTCTGACAAGGCAGGCAATTCTAGTATATAAACACAACTTTATTAAACAGAATATGCGGTAGATTCTTTTCTCAGTGTATCTGGCAGTCTTTGTCATTGTTAATACTGGAGATAAAGGGGAACTAGGTTAGCAGTTCTAATGTAACATTCTTTCAGCTTATCTTATAATAGTATTTAAGTAAATGGTCTAATTTCTACATAATTATTGCACTGAACTGTATTTTTGTTTGTTTGTTTAAGGTGTTTAAATAAGCTCAGCTAATATCAGGACACTGTAGCCACTTGTGCATCAGGGTGCTTGAATTTCGTTGCTTACAATATTATTTATGAAGGAAAAAATATAAATATGAAGTACCTCATGTTGAATGTTATTGTACTGTATTTTTAATGTAACAGTGCAGATCTTGTTAGACACATGAATGTGTATAATCATGTTAAATGCAAATAAAAATAAAACTGCTTCGTAGATTTGTTTTTCTTAGCATTTTTGTGGCTCCCTTGAAATAGTAAAAAAAAATTAATTCTGGCACTTTTGGTGCTACTACATTTTACATAAATGGTTTCACAGGAGCATTTGTTTGCTAAGTATTCAGATGTCTTTGATCCCTAAAGAAGTAAAAATTTGAGGCAAAAGCATGAGAGAATAATGAATATGTTAATCAATTGCATTGTTCAAAACCTGAGTATTAAGGTAATGAGAGGGAGTGAATAGATGCATTTATATACCTGTTATGGAATTCCTAGTTGTCTGGCATTCTGATGCTGTACAGCTCAAAGTCTGTGGACCTTGCCGTGCTATAGGGGTGTTGATAGCTTCAGTGCAACAGTCAGGGCTGCTTGCTTTCCTGGCTTGGCTAGAACAGCTTAAGTCCAGGAATAAAAATTAAAATGCTATGTGAGAATTTTGAATATAATTTTTATGTGTTAAACTAGTTTCTGATTTCCCCACATCAAGTTTGTATGTCTCCTAAGTACGTACACGTTTTTGTTTTTTTTTTTCTCTGCAGCTTTCTGTTGCTTTTCTACTAGAGATTGTTATGAAACCTCTGTACAGGCAGTTCACCTGGATTATGAATAAATTCCATTCCTAAATCTGTCTTTAAGTTGAATTTGTGTGTAAGTCAGAACAGTTAAGGTACAGCTTATATCTAACATCAGTTGGTCAAATATTAGTCTTAGTATATAGTATACCTTTTCATGCATAAAAATGATTAAACACTTTCAGGTACATGGAAACATCTTTAACATAATAATACAGTAATAATAAAAATAATATTTTGATGTGCATTGTAAAGCAGTACCTGTTTGCCACAGTAAACCCTTGTATGTACCTTGAATTTTCAGTATAATAGGCTTTGGGAGTGTTTGGGGTTGTATATAAGTCAGAGTTTGGTAACCCAGGAACTTCTTGTGTATTTGTATCTACTGAAGGTTCAATTTCTACAGCATACCTGCTCCAAAGATTTTTGGAGTATTGCCAAAGAATAAGGGAAATGGAACCACTCGTTCTCATTAGCTTAATCACAGACAAAACAGAAATTGCAAAGATCTTTAATCCAGGGAACTCTTAACCATTATCTCTTCTCTGTTGCTATTAAAACTTAATTCATATATGTTTGTTTTCAGTATCTCAAGATAATTGCGAATGATTCACCTCCATTGTTGGGACTCATGGATGAACATGTCACTGAAATTACACTTTATTACCAGTTCACTGCATGGCTTGCCTATGAAAGCCAAAGGCTTAGACTTGGGAGAAGAGAGTAAGGTGGCATACGTTCCTGAGGAATTAAATGGTATAAAAGTTAGCAGTGGAAATTAGCAGGTGACCCTGGAAACCTGAGATTATTTTAAGTGTTTATCAGAGCAGGGTTTGAGTACCTTTCAGCTTTCGAGTACCTTTCAGCTTTCGAGTTTCTAATTACTTTGAGCATTTTTTCAAAGCATTTACATTAATTGACCAACGACTGTCTTTGTCCAACATTTTATGTTATCTTCTAATTTTCAGAATATATGTTCTAGTTAAACTAATACTCAGAAGAGTTTTCAAAAATAGAATTTCCCAATTTCTACAAGGAACACACATACTGACTTCTCAACTAAGAAGTTCCCAAGCAGTTGAGGTGAGTATATTTGTGAGGAAGAGATGAAGAAGCCACTTAACCCTGTCACACTCCAAGCAATGTAAGACACCTACTTCTGTAGATGAACCTGAAGAATGTTTAAGTACATTTTCCTGCTTGTTCATTTCTCTGTTGCCTCTTCTGAATATTTTTTGAGGGTGGGGGGAGAGGTATAATTCCTATTTATTCAGACCCTACCTGTTTCTATAATTGTTTTCCATTTACTTGGTTATTTAAATGTCCAGTGGACAGTAATTTTACTGTTGTTGTTATGTGCCATGGAGTCAGTCCCAACTCATAGTGACCCCTCCTGGGGTTGCTGAGGCAGTATCACTACGGAAGTAGATTGCCCAGCCTTCCTTCCGAGGAGTGGCTAGTGGGTTTGAACCGCCAGCCTTCTGGTTAGCAGTCAAGTGCCTTAGACACTACGCTACCAGAGCTCCTTTACTAGCAGATTTTAAATACATTCTATGATCTGCTTCTAAAAGTCCCTAACCTCAGGATATCCATTAAAACAAAATAACCCACTCTTTGTCAAATATGTGCTTTAAATAAATCTCTGTATCAGACATAATTAAAATGAAGTTACCCATTAGACTACTTGCACTTAAACATTGGTTTACTCTTGGTTACTGTTTTCCATTTAAACTGTTGGTGATAGGTTAAGTGATAGAGAAAGTGTGTGTGTGTGTGTGTGTGTGCACGCACGCGAAAAGTTACTTTGAGGATTATATTTTATTTCACGTGGCAACAATACAGAAAATCATTTCAAAATGAAGGTATACTCTTCTTTTTGATGAACAGTTTTATATTTAATAGACAACCTTTTTTACATCAATTTATTTAGAGGACTGAAATTACACCTGAAAAAAAAATTACTAGTAGACTTGTTAATTTGAATGTGAAGTACTTCCAGTAAATCTTCATGAGCAATGTATAGCATAAGGACTTCAGAAAAAGCAGAAAAGTCTATGAGATAATGTTTGGTATGTAGCGGTCTTTACTGTAGCTATAAAATATGCATTTTCCTTCCTAAACTACCAAAAGAAAAACAAACACAAACATCTCAGAAAGTAAGATAATGACTATTAAAGGAAGCTAAATTTTTTTAAAAAATTATAGGAAGCAGAGGGTACCACCTTTTGCTATGCTTTAGAATACGTAAATAATGTACTTTTTTTTTTTTTTTAAGAGCTTGTTTTACATTCAACGTTACATATACATTTAGTTTCACCATAAATATGTACTTCAGAAAGGCATTCTATACATCTGATGTAATGTTTTATGCTTGTCTTAACCACTTCTAAATTTTAAGTTATTTTAGCACTCCATTTGGTATGGTTGAAGTGCTCAGGGCATTTAACCAATTCAAAAGTAAAAGCTGTCATAGATCTTCATTCTAAAGAAAAATTCTGATCTAAGAATATTCGGAGGTATTCATGGACTGAAGAATATTTATAGTGTTACCTGCATAATTTAGTTCCCCAGAAAAGACTGGGTGAAGAAGATCTAATGAATCATTCAAAGGATTAACCCAACATGCAAGGATCATTGATTCTTTGCTCCATCTAGGCAGTAAGAAAGCTGCTGGAGAATTAGACCAGTAAGATACGGTGTTGCTCTCAGAAGTTTATGCATCCTGTTCAGTGCTTCTTGACCATTGACACACAGAAGGGAGCTCTGGTGGTGTAGTGCCTAAGGCATTTGCTAACCAGAAGGCTGGTGGTTCAAACCCACCAGCCACTCCTCAGAAAGAAGATTGGGCAACTACTTCTGTAGAGATACCATCTCGGAAACCCAAGGAAGGGTCGCTATGAGTTGAATCAACTCAATGCAGTGAGTTTTGGAACCCAGAGAGTTTGATATGGTAGGTCGTAGGTGGTATCTGAGGAGCTCTGGTAGTGTAGTGACTAAGGCTCTTGACTGCTAACCAGAAGGCTGGTGGTTCAAACCCACCAGCCACTCCTCAGAAGGAAGGTTGGGCAATCTACTTTTGTAGTGATACAGCCTTGGAAACCCAAGGCGGGGTCGCTGTGAGTCGGGTCTGACTCAACCGCACATAACAGCAGTAGGTGATATCTGAAAAATTGCATATCCAACAGGCTTCCACATGGTGCTGATCCTACTGAATGGTGGTATAAATCAGTAGTGCTAAGGGGTATTGGCAAAGGCACTCTGGCAGAGCAGTGGTTAAAACACTGAAGGTCTGTGGTTCAAATACACCGGCTACTCCAGGGGAGAAAGGTTTTTGTAGTTTGCTTCTGTAAAGCCTTGGAAACTCCATTGGGCAGTTCTGCTCTGTCCTACAGGGTTGCTGTGAGTTGGAATAGACTCAACGGCAGGGTCTGGGTTTTGTTTTGAAGGGGTAGTGGAATGTCTGGGTTAACTTGTTGTTATGTGCTGTCCAACTCATAGCGACCCCGCCTTGGGTTTCCGAGGCAGTATCAATACAGAAGTAGATTGCCCAACCTTCCTTCTGAGGAGTGGCTGGTGGGTTTGAACCGCCAGCCTTCTGGTTAGCAGTCAAGTGCCTTAGGCATTACACTGGGTTAACTAGTGATGCTATAACAGAAATACAGGTGGGTGGCCTTAATAAATAAGAATTTGTTTTCACACTTGTTGGTTGCCACTGAGTCAACTGTGACTCATGGCCATCCTATGTGTGCAGAGTAGAACTGTTCTCCACAGGGTTTTCATAGCAGTGACCTTTCAGAAGTTGATCACCAGGCCTGTCTTCTAAGGCTCTGGGTGGGTTTGAACTGCTAATCTTTCTGTTAATAGTTGAGCACTTAACTGTTAGCACTGTCCACAATCTCCTCACAGTTTAGGAGGCTAGAAGTTCAAATTCAGGGCATCAACTCCAGGGGAAAATCCTTGTCTCAGCTTCTTATAGACCCAGCATTTCTAGATGATCTCCATGTGCCATCTCTTTTCCCTCATTAGTGCTTGCTTGTCTTGTGCCCAATCTGGTTAGGTTTAAGACACACCCTACACTGATATGGCCTCATTAATACAACAAAGAAAACCCTATTTCTAAGTGGGATCACATCCACAAATACAGGGGTTAAGGAATCCAACATATATTTGGGGAATACAATTCAATCTATAACGTGGAGAAATGCCCTTGGCTACTAAAACCAGAAATCAAACTCCCTGCCATCAAGTCAGTTAGGACTCAGTGACCCCCTTTGGGTTTCCGAGGCAGTAAATCTTTATGGAAGTAGATTGCCCAGTGGTCCTTCCGCAGAATGTCTGTGGCTGGTGGTTTTGAACTGCCAACCTTTTGGTTAGCAGTCAGATGCCTTAGGCACTACACTACTAGAGCTCCTTTTGGCTACTAAAGGTACATTGAAAAGGGGCAACAAGATCAGCCTCAGGGTGAAACAGTAAGTTTCCCAGGGGAAGTGTGCTTAGCTGAGTTTTGAAGGATTCGTTAGCATTGTGTAGATGAACATTGGTGATGTAAATGTGTAGGTTGAGGGAAGGAAATATGAGAAGAGGAATAGCAATGGAGATAGAATGACACAGCTCAGTGTGACTAGTAAAGGGTACATGTGGAAGGATGAGGCCACCTACTGTGTGCCAGACAAGGAGCAAGTAATGAATTGGGCAGGAACATGAAACATCACAGGTTAAGTTATATGGCTTTCATCCTCAGAATAAAGCTCTGACATTGAAGCGATTGAGTATAGACAAGACAAAAGTGTGTTTTGGAAACATCTTTTTAAACTCTTGAATCAGACTGGACTTATACATGATGAAAGTGTTACTGTGGCAGGGGGAGCAGATAGGGCAGGGAGAGATGCCAGCAAGGACTAAAGGGGCCCTGGGAATGGAGAGAAAGATGAACATTCTGTAAATGGGGTGGAGAACCCAGGATGCAGGGGCTGTAACATGCAGTTAAAAGAGGGCTTGCTGACGTTGGAGTGAAACGTCTCGCCTTATATTATGAAGAGGGAAGGAATACATACAGTTTTTATTTCTACAGCACTCAGAACAGTACCTGACAAGCAGAAAATTCTATGTTAAGTGAAACAAAATGTAAAAAGCCACACATTCAACTCATACAATTTCCGCATATATGCATTTATGACAACCAGTTTACTTTTAATTTACACATACTTTCATCAAGTTGTCAATGCAGACAATTAAAAAGCAAAATAAAAGACATTTATTTTGTTACTGTTCTTTTAAAACTTTGTTAAGTGCCTTAAAGGCAGCTCCTACTCATCATGACCCTGTATACAACAGAACAAAACACTGCTCAGTCCTGCACCATCCTCACATTGTTCCATCTGTTGTGTCAATCCATCTCAATGAGGGTCTTCCTCTTTTTTGCTGACCCTCTACCAAGCAGAACCTTCTCCAGGTTCTGGTTCCTCTTAACATGTCCAAAGTAAGTGAGTCAAAGTCTTGCCATCCTTGTTTCTAAGGAGTATCCTGGCTGTACTTGTTCCACAAAAGATTTGTTTATTCTTCTGGCAGTTCGTGGTATCTTTAATATTATTTGCCAACACCGTAATTCAAAGGCATGTATTCTTCTCCAGGCTTCCTTATTCACTGTCGAGCTTTTACGTGTTTATGAGGTGACTGAAAAGACCATGGTCTGGGTCAAATGCACCTTAGTCCCACCTTTGCTTTTTCACACTCTATTTTTTTTCTCACTGAAGTAGGATGTAGAACATCGTCTTTGTGGACTACATTATGCCAAATGACCTTACTGTCCCCTGAGACTATGGTCCTGAGCCTCCATGCCCAGTGACTGATTCCCTCAAGGTGTTTGATTATGACTAAGAAACTTCCAAAAATTTACCCCCTCTATGTTCTATTATATTCATGGATTTGTTTGCAGCACATATAAATACATAGGTAGATATCCCCTGTCAAACCTATGTATATTCGTGGGTTTAGTACCCTTTGCCTTCTCACTCCTGTTCAACTTGAGTGTCTTATGTAACCACTTGTAGGTTGTTGTTATTACTGTTATTGTAGTAATCACATTTTATGCCCTTAAATCTTGAGCTCCTCCCTGTTTCTTCCACTGTCTTGATCATTTTGTGCTGACCTCACCCTTTTTGTATGTTTTCTTCCCTTCACCCAAGTTAATATGGGTCTACCCTCTAGTTAGTGATTTACCCTTCTTCTCCCTCCCAACCTGGTAGCTTTCAAAGAATGAATCTGGGTGTACAACTTTTTTTTTTTTTGGCATCTTTCAGTAGTGGTTTCATACAATATTTGTACTTTTGTGATTGACTAATTTCACTCAGCATAATGTCCTCTGGGTTCATCCATGTTATGAGATATTTGGCAAACTCATCGTTATTTTTTCAAGTTGCATAGTATTCCGTTGTGTGCTTTTTTATACTTGAAAGAAGTCTTTGGCAGCATATTTACCCAGTACAGTATATTGAGTCCTTGACTGCTGCTTCCATGGATGTTGATTGTGGATCCAAGTAAAAGAAAATCCTTAACAACTTCAGTCTTTTTTCTGTTTATCATGATGTTGCTTATTAATCCAGTCAGGAGGATTTTTGTTTTCTTTTTGTTGAGGTATAATCTATACTAAAGTCTTTGATCTTCATCAGTAAGTACTTCAAGTCTTCTTTTTCACCAAGTAAGGTTGTGTCATCTGGATATCACTGGTTGTTAATGAGTTTTCCTCTAATCCTGATGCCTCATTCTTCTTCATATAGTCCAGCTTCTCAGATTATCTCAGTATCGGCATTAAATAAGTATGGTGAAAGGATACATCCCTGATACAAATCTTTCCTGATTTTTAACCACACTGTATCCCCTTGTTCTGTTCAAGTAACTGTTTCTTGGTCTTTGTACAAGTACAGCATGAGCACAATTAATTGTTCTGGAATTCCCATTCTTCACAATGTTATACATAATTTGTTATGATCCACATAGTCAAATATCTTTGCATAATCAATAAAACACAGGTGAATATCTTTCTGCTCACATCCATCTTACATCAGCAATGATATTTCTCATCCCACGTCCTCTTCTGAATCCAGTTTGAATTTCTGGCAATTCCCTGTCAATGTACTATTGCAATTTAATATCTTCATGATTAAGCAAAATTTTACTGTTGTGTGATAGTAATGATATTGTTTTCACAGTCCGTTGGATCTTCTTTCTTTGAAATGGGCACAAATATGGATCTCTTGTAGTTAATTGTCCTGGTAGCTGTCTTCCAAATTTTTTGGCATAGATGAGTGCTTGTGTCCAGTGTTGCAACTGTTTGTTGAAACATCTCAAATGGTATTCCATCAATTCCTGGAGCCTTGTTTTTCACCAATGCCTTCAATGCAGCTTGGACATCTTCCTTCAATATCATTGGTTCTTGACCATATTCTACCTCTAGAAATGGTTGAATGCCTTCCATTTCTTTTTGGTACAGTGACTCTGTATTCCTTCCATCTTCTTTTGATGCATTCTGCATTATTCAGTATTTTACATATAGAATCCTTCAGTATTGCAATTTGGAACTTAAATTTTTTGTTCAGTTCTATATGCCTCACAAATGCTGAGCATGTTCTTCTCTTTTGATTTTCTAACACCAGGTCTTTGCATATTTCATTATAATATTTTACATTGTCTTCTTAGGGTGCCCTTTAAATCATCTGCTCAGCTCTTTTCCTTCATCTCAAGAAGAGATACCATGCATTGAACACTTATAACTAAAGACCAGATGACTTGTTGGATGATGACATCAAGGACAACATACATGAAGAAAGCAAAAGTTCTTTTAAAAGACAGGAAAGAAAGAAAAAGCTAAAATGAGTGTCAGAATAGACTCTGAAATTTGTTTTTGAATGTAGAGTAGCTAAAATGAATGGAAGAAATCACTGCTAGGGAGTATATAAAGCTGCAACAGGTATATTGCTGAGGAATTGTAATATTTTAATCTAATTTCTAATACGTATTTCCATTTTGCCACATTAATGAGTGACAGAAATGAAATACTCTGATTTAGATGGATACCATAAGATACCTTCTATGCTAGGAAATTCCTCAGAAAGTTATTCTATAAAAGCTGATTATATGTGCATAAAAAGTTTTTGAGAGACCCTTTGAAGATGTTTTTCAAGAGGAGTCTATTTTGCAGGTGAAAGAAATCTCCTTTGCTAGAGTCAGAATAAGCTTTGTTCTATGCCTTCAATTTAGACACTTTGGATGTAATATTCTCTCTAAATATTTTGGGTTTAAAAGCAGGTTTGGTGTTGAAATTATTTCAAAGCAGGTTTGACCTTTATTATGGATGATATGGACATTATAGAATATTTGAATGGCTAATTGTTTTTATTCACATAAACGTGGTAAGCCAGATACAAGGGTAACTCCCAGCCCATATACCCCAGCTATTGTTGATCCTTAACCTCCACTTCACTTTCTCACCAAAAATCCTTGAGTCAGGGCTGCATCCTCACTTGGTGAGGGACTATGCATCCTTGTTGTTGATTTCAGTTTCTTTTTTCAGGGCTGAATTTACCTGTTTTGCAAAATGAGCCTTCCAGGACCCTTGCCCCAGAGATTCTCATTCAGGAGTCTGGGGCCCAAATCAGCATCCCGGTGTGTTGCAAATGGTTAAGCATTCTGCTGCTAGAAGAAAGGTTGGAGGTTTGCATCCACTCTGAGTCACCTTAGAAGAAAAGCCTGGCAATCTATTTCTGAAAAATCAACCGTTGAAAGTCCTATGGAACATAGTTCTGCTGTAACCACCTGTGGTCTCCATGACTTGGAATCTCCTAACAGCAACTGGTATTGGTACTGGTACTGTGGGCAGGTCCAGTCACCTTTACTTATATGAAACTCAGAGAACATAGGGATTCTGATGTATGTGAAAGGTTGAGAACTCCTGATACAGACAAACCTCTTGGGAACTTGACTTTGACCCACATCTGGCCCACATCTGGTTCAACTCTGGCCACACCTCAAGATGGGCAAAGTCAGCCTCACTGGAAACCCTGGCACCACATACTTTGATAAGGGATAGAGTTGAATCTGTAGATTGTTTTAATTTGTATGACATCTTAATATTGTCTTCCAATCCATGAACATGGGATGTCTTTCCCTTTATTTAGGTCTTTTGAATTGACTCAATGGCAGTGGGTTTTTTGGTATTTTGGGGATTTAATATCTTTCAGCTCTGGTGGCATAGTGCCTAAGGCATTTGACTGCTAACCAGAAGGTTGGTCGTTCAAGCCCACCAGCCACTCTGCAGAAGGAAGACTGGGCAATCTACTTCTCTAAAGATTTACTGCCTTGGAATCTGAAAAGGTGTCGCTAAGAGTCGGAATTGACTTGATGGCAGTGAGTTTTGTTTTTTTAATATCTTTCAGCAGTGTTGTATAATTTCAGTGTACAAATCTTTTACCTCCCTGGTTATATTTATTCCTCTATATTTTATTAGCTATAGGTACAATTTTGATTGGAGATAACTATATTAATGGGAGCCCTGTGACATGGTGATTTTGCAGAGATTGGCTATTGTCCACTCCAACAGAGAACAAGGGCTAAATTTTCAGCTACAGTTAAAAGGTTCTTATCTCTTTGCATCCTTTGCTTACTTCATTCAGGAGGAATGATCCCAACAAAGAACCTGGCCAAAGAAAGCATAACCAAGCATTAATAAGATAATCTGCTTTTAATAAGATTCTAATATACAAACTTACTATATGTACAAGAAAACTTTATTCTGGGTGTTTTTGGGATATTTGTGCTGAATTTTTGTGTCATATTTTAGTGTTTCATTTACTGAAACAGAGTTCAGAAGTCAAGTAAGAAATGGACTGAATTCCTCCCTATAATTGCAGAGAAACACTACCTTTTCAGGTAAACAGTTATTAGACTGATAAAACTGAATCTTCCATATGTGTAACCTTGACCTTCAACTCAAGAAAGCTCCAGACATGAGCAATAAACAGGATATCCCACTGCCATCAAGTTGATTCTGACTCATGGTAACCACATGTGTTACAGAGTGGAATTGTTCCATAGGTGTTCTTAGCTGCTGTCTTTATGGAAGCAGATCACCAGAACTTCTTTTTCCAAGACACCTCTGGGTGGGCTTGAACCACCAACCTTTCAGTTAGTAGTTAAGCACAAACTGCGTGTGCCTCCAAGGGACCTAAGAAACAGTGTAGTACATCCAAAATAAATCAGGGAATGAATGGGAATCAAGGGAGAGAGATCACCTCACCATTTCCTCTCAGATACCAAGCCTTTGAGTGATGGATAATGGAAATAAGTCTGTTTCCTTTGGACAGAATGAGTGACACTGAGTAATGGTACCATGGACTGCCAGAAGAACTAATAACTCTATCTTGGATGAAGTGCAGCCAGAACGCTCCTTGGAAGCCAGAATGGGAAGACTTCGTCTCCTCTACTTTGGTCATGTTGTCAGAAGGGACCATTCCCTGGAGAAGGATATGATGTTTGGTAAATTGGAGGGTCAGAAAAAAAGGGAAGGCTCTCAATGAAACAGATCGATAACAGTGACTACAATGATGGGCTCAGGTACAGCAAGGATTGTGAGGCTAGCTAGGACTGGGCAGTGTTCCGTTCTGTTGTACATAGGGTCACTATGAGTCAAAGCCAACTTGACAGCACCTAACAACAACAGTTGTGGTTAAGGGAGGTGCTTTTGTTATCTCCTCATCAGCTGTCTACCCTCTGTTAGGAACCTTTGTGAGTTTGCCAAGATTTTTGCCAGAGTCCCATGAATGATGTTCGCAAGTCTGTTCTTTGGGGGACTTTTGGTTTCTGGACCTCCAAATATAGCCCACAGTGCAGGCCATTCAGGTTTGAGGGAGGAGGAGTGGGATGAGAAACCAGGCCATCCCTGCTTCCTCCCTATTGGGTTCTGCCTTTAGGTCTTGCAGCAGCTGAAAAGATGTACAGGCTTTGTCCTTCACTCGTAAGAACCCAGTCACACTGACAGTGATCACAGACATACCTGGAGTCCAAAGGATAGTGTCCATGTTTCTTTATTGTTCAACTCTGGCCACACCTCAAGATGGGCAAAGTCAGCCTCATATGGAAAGCCAGAGGTCCTTTTGGCTTACTCTCACGCCTTCTGTCTTTCATACCTTCTTTCCTCATTGGCCTCTTTCTACTGCTGCTTTCTGGTCTCCAGCCATAGGCTTGGAGCTTGGGCAGCCCGCCCTACCCCCATCCCCACATTTCTCAGTGAAGAGGCTGAAGGTGAAGAAGCTTCTTCATGCCAAAAGCCTTTCAGCTTTCACAGCTAAAAGACCACAACAGATGGGAAAATACTAAGGACAAAGGGGATGCAAGAGCCAGCAGGCGCCATGTTGTCACACTGAAGGAGGTAAATACAGCTAGCTACCCTCTCCCTAACCCGTCCATAAAAAGAAAAGACAAGAAAAGGGTGGCTTCTTCCAGCCTAAATAAATAAGTGAGCTGGAGTCAGGCTCTGCTGTGTGACTGCCATTATACAGGTGCTATACAGACTTCTCACCTCCTGCTACAATGCCCTGGTTAGAAAATCTGATCCCTGCATGAAGCCACAATCAAGTCTTTAGTAGGTCATTATCAGAGTGGGTTTCTTGTCAATACTAAGCCTGATTGGGAGTAGCTCTCATAATCACTCAGTGTCTCCTGTCAGGGGAAGCTTTTTAACTTACTCCTTCTGTCCTGTCATTTTGCACTAACCCCAAAAGGCTGTGTTAAATTGATGTCATCGTTCCAATTTCTTCCCAGAAGCACTTTCCTTTCTGGTTAACATGGAAACATTTGTGCAATAACTTGGGGAGAAGAGTGTCCCAACGTGAAAACTGATAACTGGGATGAATGCATTTATTTATCTGCAGATGTTCTTTGGGATAGCAGGGCCCCATAATTCTGAAGGATCCAACAAAGAATGATGACTCTCATTCAAATAGCAAGATAAATAAATAAAAATCAACAAATAAAAGCAAACTCAAACCAAAAAAGAAATCCCATTCCCTTCAGTCAAGAAGGGGATTCAACTTGAGACTGTTGTAAAATTATCACCGAACAAACAATTGAAGGAAATACTGATAATCATTGTAGCAGATAAGGAGAACATGGAGTGTCATTATATCATCTATATTTCTGTATGTTTGAAAATTTTAGAATTGTTGTAGAGGTTGCAAAGAGTTCATACATAATATGTATTTCTTGGGAAGAGACCATCTTTTTTTTCCTCCAAATTTAATTTGTTGCACTAGTAGACCCACTCCAAAAACTCACATTGGAGAATATGCTTTAAAGTAAACCTGGCTTGTTTTACACATGTGGACAAAGGGTTCTTTGTGATCAACCCACTCCCAACATCATAACATAGACTAAGATTTTCACAAGCACTGAACTTGAATTTTATAACTTAAATTTTTGATCACCTTAAGCGCAGGGATGGATATTTATACTTCGCTGCTTAAATAGGAAGACTCCTATTTCATCAAATTCATAATTGAATGGAGAAATATTCTAAATTCTCAAGTTTTTTAGATTTTAGCTGGGAGAAGCCTGGAAGTTAAGATTATGTTTTCATTAGGGCATTCGCACAGTTCCCCTGCTGGTAACATGATCTAATTTTAGCAAGTTTAATTGCAAGTGGAGTGTGGGTTTATGCTTGCTCAGAATTGAGTTTCAGATACTTTGGCTTCTGGAAGTAGCATCCCTACTTCTTCACCTCCGACCATCCACTTGACCATGCCCTACCTGAACAGTTATAGGGCCCAGGACAATTGTGCAAATTGCAGCCTACATATCATATGTCTAAATATTAAAAGTTATTTATCAAGCTAATGAATTGCTGAATAAAATATTTTCTAGCATCCTACCTTGACAAATAATCCTTCATAGTGTCCTGGAAGGCCAGGTTCAAATTTTGAATCCTTGCCCCTCAAATTTCTGTATCAAAGAATGTGGTAGGCAAGGAGAGCTGGTTTCTGGATACCAAACCCCTTTCCACGGCCTTTCTTTTACCACTCCTGACTTTGTCTCACAGCACAGGTGTTCTTGTTTGGTGTCCCCAGCTCGTATATTCAATTTGGTCCACCCCAACACAACACCCAGAGCTACCCTTTGGCCACTCTAATGCCAAGGGTATACACATTGGTGACATGGCCTGCCTTTGTGTGGAGAGACCTGGGGTAAAGGTCCATGCAGGCCCAGGAAGTGGGCTTGAGGCCATTTGGACAGAGAATTCCAGGGTTCCAGATCCCTCATGATGCAAAGATTGAAGCATATGTTTCTCCTCGACAGATTTGCAAGCGGCTCAGAGATTCTAATGAAAGGACTTTGTCCCGTCCTCCTCTACCAGGCTCCTAGATATCCTAGATCCTCAGTCTTAACCTCTCCTCTAGTACTTTTTTCCCAAGTGATTTCATCTAGTCTTACGATTTTATATCTCTCATTCATTCATCATTTCACTGAGGAATCATTCATATTTTTGACACTGGGGATACAGTAGTGAACAAAACAGACAAAAATCCCTGCATCATATAGTAGATACTCATCATCAGTGACAATTTTAAGCACAATCCTGAATTCTCCTGTACTCAACCTATTGTGAAGTAGGTGAGTGACTACATTGTTTGAACCTAGGTGGGCATATAGCCCAGTGAAAGTGATGTGGTATGACTTCCAAGGACGTCAAAGGCCATGTGGCTCCCACCTTGCTTACTGGAAATGCTTGCTCTTGGAGCATGGAAGAGCCATAACTGCAAAAAAGGCAGGGAGGCCTTATGTTCTGATCTCCTCTAACCCTACAAGAGGAAGACAGTCACTATCAATAACCCAAGGCCTATTCCTGTGAGGCCAGATAAGCTGCCTCCCTCTAGCTCTTCCTCCCAAAGCACCCACCACCTCTCTCCTGGGTTCAATTATTCACTGCAGTGGCCACCCAGAACTCACAGATTATGGGGTTTATTAGGGAAGCACCAGGCTACAATTCAAGTTCAGGAAAAATGCTCAGTCTCTCTCCCAGCCAGCCATCTCTCACGGTCTCTCTCCCAGCAGTGTGTGTCCCTCAGTGTCTCTCTCAGCAATGCATGTCTCTTGCATCTCTTTCCCAGCGGTTTGTGTCTCTCAGGGGTGCGTCCTTCCTCAGCCAGCAGAGAGAGAGTTCTGCCTCTAGGAGGGCTCCTTTTGAGCCTGACAGAGTGGCCAAACCAACCAATCATAACATCAGAATTCTAAACACCTGAGAGAGAGCGGGAACCTCCCAGAACATTGTTTTGTGCCACGCCCAACAGAAATACCCCAGGTGGACAACTTTAGCAATCAGGAGCTCCTCAGTTGCTCATGGCAAATTCCACCTCGGAGTTTACAAAGACTTAGGGGTAGAAAAGCCACACTAAGTACTTTACCACACTGCAGCCATGTAAGGAAATTAACTGCCATACTGTAGAAGCCTTGTGGGCATTCTGATTGAGGTTCCTGGCTAAGCCCATCCTTCAGGCCAGGTACCAGACATGTACATGAGGAGATCATTTTGGAAGTAGGTCCTGCTGTCCCAGCCTGAGGCATTTCAGTCACTCCCAACTGAGGCCCCTGACAGATAGAGTCTGCCCTCACTGTACATTTTCCAATACTGATGCATAGTATCTGTGAGCATAATAAAACAATGGTTGTTTCATGCTACTAAGTTCTGGGGCAGGGTATAAGATGACTTCCAAATTTATACCTCTAGTCTAGACCTGAGATCCAGGTTTGTCTGCCCAGCTGCTTCTCTCAATTCCATTAGAAACTCTAAATGGGCATCTCAGAATTTCCATTTCCAAAATGAAAGTCTTGGTTACTACTGTTACTCCCTTAATAATAATAATAATAAAACCCAATTTATTCAGCTCCCATTTTCCCAATCTCAGTAGAAAGTAGCACTCCCAACGTAGTTGCTGAAATCAGAGTCATTCTGGATTCTTTTTTCAGTCATTTCCCATACCTAATCCAATAGCAAATATTGCCATTTTGACAGTGAAAATATATCTCTAATCCATTCATTTTTCAATAACTCCACTGCCACATGCCACTCCAAATCACCATCATCTCTTAACTGAACAGCCTCTTAATACATGTTAAATGTCCAAATCTAGCTTCCTCTAGTCTGGTTTTCACACACCATCAACAGAGACCTTAAGCATAATCAGGATTTCCAGGTCAAGATGATGCAGTGAATGAACACTTCGATGCTTCCCAAACACTCCCCTGCCCCCAATTCTCTAAACAAATAGCAGCAGTGAAAGTTAGATGTTAAAGGAGCTGCCATATTGTGAGGACACTCAGCTATCTTGTGGAAAGATCAAAGTAGTGTGGAATTGAAGCCTCTATCAACAGTAAGTAAGGGCCTGGGGTCTCCTGATATTAGCCTCATGAGTATACCATTGTCATCCTCCAGTCCCAGTCCAGCCTTCAGCTGACTATAATCTCAGGTAACATCTGGGCTTCAACTTCATAAGAGACTACAAACCAGGACCACCCAAAGCCACACTCAGATTTCCAACCCAAAGAAACTGTGTGAGACAATAAATACTTATTGATTTTTAAGTTCCTAGATTTTAGGGTAATTTGGTAGGCAGCAATAGCTGATACATATTTTCGTGCAAAGAATAAGGTCAGACAAAAGGCCCTCTGTTGTTGTTAGATGCCGTCGAGTTGTTTCCGACTCATAGCGACCCCATGCACAGCAGAACGAAACACTGCCCAATCCTGCGCTAGCTCCACGATCACTGCTATACTTGAGCCCATCATTGCAGCCACTGTGTCAGTCCATCTTGTTGAAGGCCCCCCCTCTTTTGTCGACCCTCCACCCTACCAAGCATGACATCCTTCTTTCTCCAAGGAATGGTCCTCCAAGGAAAGACCCTCTAAGGACTTTTAAGAATACGTTTCCTCACAGATTTGATGGATTCAAAATCCTCATGAGTTCAAATCCCACTAGGCTAGGGATGGTTCAGTTCTGCTTTATGTAGTTCCAGCAGGCCAGTTGGGGCTTTTAAACATGATGATGACAGGACTCTAGGACAGAAAAAGAAAACCCACAAGCGTTTTTTTAAGCTTCTATTTGTGTCAAGTTGGCTGCTGCCCCAGTGGCTAAAGGAAATCACATGGCCAAGCCCAGAATCACCTGAGAGGATAATAATCAAGGGCATGGATACTGGGAGTTGTGATAAGTTGGAGCTGTTAATACAATGAAAGTGCCACAACATCTATTAAGGTTTCCTTAAACATGTCAAATTATAGGAAAATGTGTAAAATGACAAATCCCTTCCTACATGTTCCTGTTTTCCACAGCTGTTGAATCTAATTCCATTTTCCTTAATTTTTAATGAGTGATTCCTTAGATTTACACAGAATTTTTAATGTTAAGTCCTCTCCAATCTGTCTGGACTGTTTTCATGTCAAAATCCTTTGGAGATGCCTTCTTTCATGTGTTGCCAGAGGCTTCCCCTAAGCTTTGATAAGCTGTCTAGTAATAAAAACCTGACTACTTACAAATACTATTTTTTAAAATGCTATTAAATTGTTTCCTGAGGACTGCATATCACTTCTCCCAGAACACACATTCCTTAGCTCTTTCTCCTCCAAGAGCAGAAGGGAGATTTTAAAAAGAAAATGCAATGCATGGGATATTTACTAGGAGAAACCTCATGATTATCTCTTCCCCTCATTGGAAGGAAATAGTATTTCCTTCTCTGCTCCTTTTGAAGTACATTTTCCATGATTGATTTTGTATTGGATGCTTCTTTAGCAACTTTTGCATCTGTTGGGTTAGCATGCTTGTAAAGCATATGTTTTGTTTTGTTTGTTTTTATTTTTTCCCCTGTAGGATGATTATAATCCCTTCCTAGTTGCATTTCAAAAGCAGAATATAAACTTTTAAAAAACACATTTAAGCAAAACTTGGCTGTATTTCCAAAGTGCTTTGATTATATTGATATGCATTGCAGGGGGAATCCTTGGTTACAAAAAGCACCTGTGTGTGTGTGTGTGTGTGTGTGTAAGCATTATGGGCCTCAAAAGCTTACAGTGGAGATTCATAGGAAAATGTGCCTGCCCTATTTAGTGTACTCAGTTCTCTTTGAAAGCTTCCTGAGTTTAAAAGGTATGGCATTTCGTATATTATTTTATATGTAGTCTGAGAAATTTTAAGTACTTAAAACATTGACATTGCTGGATTTGGTATTGTGATTTCAAGTATTTCCAAGCAATCTGAAACTTCAGGGTAGTGAGTAATGTGTAGTTTTGTGGGGCCATGTTATTTCATCTGTATTTGCTTTGAAGCTGGCTTTTAGTAAAAGTCACTCAATCCAGTTGGACCACCCTATCATTCTCATCTCATTCCATCATCACACACCCAGGGACTCTCATGAAGTGATGGGAGCAGACAAGTTGCTTACCAAAAACGGTCATATGCATCCCCACTTCCCATTCTCCTCCATTTCTCAGTCCTAATAATCCTTGATGTTCATTCAAATTTCCACTTCCTTGTACTCATAGCAAGGAGCTCTGATAGTGTAGTGGTTAAGGCATTTGGTTGCTAACAAAAAGTTAGTGGTTTGAACCCCTCAATCGCTCCATGGTAGAAAGATGAGACAGTCTGCTTCCATAAAGATTTACAGCCTTGGAAACTCAGTAGACATCACTGTGAGTCAGAATCAATTCAATATCAGTAAGATTTTTTTTTTTTTTTTTTTCCGCTTTTGTCTTCATTATAGCTTAATATGGGCCTTGATTGGTTTCGGTCCATTTCCCTATTCACACTGATTGGTTTAGGAGTGAGCATGTAACTTAGCACAATGTAGTGAAACCAAGCTCAGAAGACTTATGGGTCTATTAAACAAACAAACAAAACTCACTGCCATTGAATCAGATCCTACTCATAGTGACCCCTCCTTGGGTTTCCGAGGTGGTATCACTATGGAAGTAGATTGCCCAACCTTCCTTCTGAGGAGTGGCTGGTGGGTATGAACTGCCAGCCTTCTGGTTAGCAGTCAAATGCCTTAGGCACTATGCCACCAGAGCTCCTATGGATCTATACCTATTGCTATATAACAGACCATCCCAAAACTCAGTTGCTTTATGCAGTAAGCATTTGTTAATTCATGACACTGCAGGTCTGTTCTGATCTCAGTTGTGATGGATGGGCAGTTATAAAATAGCTCTGCTGTTCTGGGCTGCTCCCTCTAATGTGTTTGCAGGTTGGCTGGCTGTAGGCTGACCTAGGGTAGTCTGAGTAGCAATGTTTATTTCTGTTCTACATTGTCTCCCCTTCTCTAGCAGGGCAGCCTAGTCTTGTTCTTATGGTGGAGGCAGGATTTCAAGAGAGAGTGGAAATGTACAATTCTCTTGAGGCCTATGCTTAGAGTTAGCACCTTGTCATTTCCACTATATTCTAATGGTTAAAGCAAGTCATGAGACCAGTCCAGAATGAAGGGGTTGGGAAATAGACTCTACTTCATGGAGAGGAAATACAAACGCACATTTCAAAAGAAATGGATTCAAAAAGGGTATTATGAATGGAATTGTGTGTCTTCAAAATATGTGTTGGAATCTTAACTCCTATCCCTGTGGAGGTAGTCCCATTTTGAAATACAGTTTTCTATACTATGTCAATGAGGCCATATGAAGTATAAGGTATGTCCTAAACTTATCACTTCTGAGTGATTAAAAAAAAAATAAAAGTATTTAGATACAGGTATATGTAAGCACAAAAAAGTGAAGATAGATGCCACAGGAATATTACCAAGGAGCTGAGGAACACCTGAGCTACAGGAACTGAAAGAGGCAAGGATCTTCCCCCAAGCCAACAGAGAGAGAGAGCCTTTCACTAGAGCTGGTGCCCTGAATTCAGACTTCTAGTGTTCTGAACTCTGCGGAAATGAATTTCTCTTTTTCAAAGACACTAGTATATCTGTTACACCAGCACTTGGAAACTAAGGCAAAAGGATAGAAAATAGGGGCCATTTTTGCAAGTCTACAAGAAAAAGAAACAAACTATACTCATTGGCGTAGAATCAATTCTGATTCATAGTGACCCTATAGGACAGAGTAGAATTGTCCTATAGGTTTGCAAGGCTGTAATCTTTACAGAAGCAGACTACCATTTCTTTCTCCTATGCAGTGGCTTGTGGGTTTGCACCACTGACCTTTCAGTTAGCAGCCAAGTGTTCAACGTTCAACCACTGCATCACCAAGGCTCCTCAAGTCTACCAGAGTCAGGGTGCAATGTCCAGGTCAAGACTAACTCTGTCTTACTTCTGGATAGAATGAGAAAGTAGATGGTAGCTCTCTGATCTCCTTGCATCCTTGAAACAAGGGAAGACAGAATTGAAAGAATTACAGAAGAAATGTCCCATAGTCCTCCTCATAGGCTGGACATCTGGATCAAACCAACCCTCCCCCTGGACTTTACAGGTACTTAACCAGTAAATTCTCATATTATTCAAGCCAGTGTATTTGGAGTTTTCTGTTACTTGAAACATAAAGATATCTAAATAATACTGTAATTTAACAAATATAGTTTTGTTTCTCCCTTAAAATTGTCCCTCCAAGAAATTCAACTGTGGGTGCTTCTATGGAAGTGAAGAGAATATACAAAATGTAGGAGATAGGTCTCATAAAGTCAAAGTTTCATATAAATTAAACAGTGAATTATCTTACTCAACAGAAGTCCATATCTATGAGTTTAATCCTGTATTTATGGAATGTTGAAGAGTCCAAAAGGGTCATTCAGTTTTTTCAGTTATAATTCACTGTCTCTTATGGGGAAAATTACAAATGTCAATAGACAGTTGCTGAAGTTGTTTTTCTTTCTTTCTTTCTTTCTTTAACTTCTGAAATGTTCTCCGGTTTATTTTCTCTTTTGTCACTAGTCAAAGCTTTTTTGACCTTCACATTCTCTGGGTCATATTAAATGTAGTATCAGTATGTTGAGTACAATTTCTCAAATTGTACACAACCTTTTCAAATTTCAGTAAATCTTTTTAGGAGGGCATTAAACTCATACCCTTCTCACCCAGTTTGAGAATCATAGTCTGACTGGTATTTGAAAATTTGTAGATTCATAAAGGACTTTGGACATGTCCTTTCCAAATGTCAAGGATCTACTCAATTCTCTATTCATTCCATTAAATAATAAATAGATATATAAAGCTTAATGTAGTTACTATTGGCCTAAATAGTGTAGATGGTAGTTTAAGTTTGTGTGTTAATTTGGCTGGGGCATAACTTTGACTGACTAGGCATTTGGATGCAGTTATTACCTATGATGAGATTGGTTGCACTATAATCAACTCCATGTAGAATCTGCTGTGAGAAGCTATTAGTTGTCCTTGGAGTTTAACCTGCTTCCAGTATATAAGGAGATGCTTTGAAAAAGGTCTCTAGCTTTTGGCACATCTGGTCCCTGAATTTGGCTGAGTCATGACCTGCCTCATTGCCTGACAGTCTTGGGATTGTTCCTAGACTTGAACAAGTGGTGTGTCATGTTACCTGTTGATCTTGGGATTGTGCCATTTTACGTGTCAATCTTGGGTTTGTCAACCTCAGCAGCCAGCAGCTGTATGAGTCAGAAAAAGCCTCCAGCTCCAGTGGCCTAGAACTGGAGGGAGAACTAAAGCCCAATGTTGAGGGCCCTTCAGCCAGCACCTAGAACTGGCACTTTGAACTCAGACTTTTGTCCTCCTAAACTGTAAGAGAATAAATTCTTGTTTGTTAAAGCCATCCATTTGTGGTATTTCTGTTATAGCAGCACTAGAGAATCAAGGTAGCATATTAAAAATTTCAGGTTCCAGGGAAAGGAACCCTGTGAATAATCCCAGGCATACAGCTTCTAAAGCCAGTTGTGAATGAAGCCTGGCTTCATAGGCAAACCACATAGCAAATTCCTCCAATAATTCCCTTGATAAAATCAGAATCACTATAAACCTTCATCTACTCACAAACTTTAAGTCTGTGAAGTATTTTTTGATCAACTTGATGCAAGTTTAGGACACAACATTAACATCAGTAGTAGCAATAAAGCTGCATATGATGCTACTATGAAGGCAAAAGGCATCATTTCTACTCTCCTACTTTTCTCTGATGGGAAATCAGACATGGATGGCAGTGCTCTAAAGGAGCATGGACAATCTCAGATCTGCCACAAATCTCGAGAAGAAAAGTTGGGTTGTTAGGAAGATCATCTCAAATTTTGCATCAAGGTTACATTAAGCCTACTCTTGAGAAAATTGTCAGTGTTTTAAAGACTAATGTCTATCAATGGCTGTCTGAGAATTTCCATGTGAGTACAGTTATTTATAAGAACTACAAGAATCCATTAATAGTTGGAATGTAAAATATATGAAGCATGAATCTAAGAAAATTGTAATTGGTCAGAAATGAAATGGAATGCATGAAGATCAATATCCTAGACATTAGTGAACTGAAATGGACTGGCACTGACCATTTCAAATTGGACAAATGTATGGTCTCCTGTGCTGGGAATGACACATTGAAAAGGAATAACATTCCATTCGTTGTGGGAAAAAAAAAAAAGAAAAATCAAGCTCTATCCTGAAGTACAAGGCTGTTCAACTCACTGCCATTGAGTCAGATCCAATCATAGTGACCCCTTCTTGGGTTTCCAAGGCGGTATCAGTATGGAAGTAGATTGCACAACCTTTATTCTGAGGAGTTGCTGGTGGGTTTGAACAACCAGCCTTCTGGTTAGCAGTCAAATGCTAACCATTCCTCCAGAGCTCCCACAAGGCTGTTAGTGATCGGATAATATCCATATGCCTACAAGGAAAACCAATTAATACTACTGTTATTCAAATTTACCCATCAACCACTAATGCCAAAGATAAAGAAATTGAAGATTTTTATCAACTTCTGCAGTTTGAAATTGATCAAACATGCAATCAAGATGCATTGATGATTATTGGTTATTGGAATATGAAAGTTGAAAACAAAGAAGGATCAGTAGCTGGAACATATGGCTATGGTGATAGAAGTAACACTGGAGATCATGTGATAGAATTTTGCAAAACCAATGGCTTGTTTATTGTTTGGAAATACCTTTTTTCAACAACTTAAATAGTGACTATTTATGTGGACCTCACCAAAATGGGATGCACAGGAATTAATATACAACATCTGAGCAAAGGTTTCTTGCTCAGTTTGGATCCTGTACCTAGCTCCTCATCATCTGATCTCTGATTCTTGGACTTGAACCAGTGTCCTGCCATGCTATCTGCAAATCTTGGGATTGTTGCCTTCCTAGTCTGTGAGCCATCAGCCTACCATTTTACCTGCTGATCTTGGATTTGCCAGCCTCTGAAGCCAGCCACCTGTTGTATTGCCTGCTGATCTTGGGTTTGTCAGCCCCTGCAGCTGTGTGAGTCAGGAGAACCCTCCAACTTGATGCCCCATGGACTTGGGACTTGCCAGCTTCTACAATTATGGTGACCAGGACAGAGTGAGGAGTCAGTGGCAGGGATCCAGATAACGGGAGGGAACCCAGGCCATGTCCCACAAGCGGTAAGGTGGGAAAGCAGGGGAAAGGAAAGAAAAAGGCCAGGGGGACCAGGACAGAGTGAGAAGGCAGCAGCAAGGACCAGGTAAAGGGAGGTTGGAGAGGTTTGGAACAGCTAAGAGAGACAAACTTATCTGTCAGTTTATCCTACTGTAGTGACATGTTGCTGTGAGTCCTAAGGCTGTGCCAACAGTGTTTCAAACCCAGTGGGGTGCACATCATGCACAGATTTCAGTGCGGCTTGCAGACTGAGACAGACTAGGAAGAAGGAAGAGGCCATCCACTTCTCAAAGAATTGTTGTTGTTGTTGTTATGTGCCGTCGAGTCGGCCCCGACTCATAGCGACCCCTCCTTGGGTTTCCGAGGCAGTATCACTACGGAAGTAGGATTGCCCAACCTTCCTTCCGAGGAGTGGCTGGTGGGTTTGAACCGCCAGCCTTCTGGTTAGCAGTCAAGTGCTTTAGCCACTATGCTACCAGAGCTCCTTCTCAAAGAATTAGCCAGGGAAAACCTTATGAATAGCTGAGGAACACTGTCTGATACATTACTTCACAACTTTATGAATAGTCCAGAAATGTTGTCCAATACAAAGCAGGAAGATGAGTCACTTAGGTTAGAAGGCTCTCAAAACATGACTGGGAGAGAGCTGCATCATCACAGTAAAACCAGCCTTACTGATATGGATAAAGTAAAGCTTTCAAGACCTCCATTTGCTGATGTGGCATGACTCAAATTGAGGAGAAACAGCTATAAACATCCATTAATAATTGAAACATGGAATGTATGAAGTATGAATCTAGGAAAATTGGAAGTAGTCACAAATGAAATGGAATGCATAAAGATTGATATCCTAGGCATTAGTGAGATGAAATGGATGGGTTTTGGCCATTTTGAATCAGACAACCATATGATCTATTATGCCGGGAATGACAATTTGAAGAGGAATGGTGTGGCATCCATCATCACAAGGGATGTTTCAAGATCTGTCCTGAAGTACGATGCTGTCAGTGATAGAAAAACATCAATACGCCTACAAGGAAGACCAGTTAATATGACTAATTATTCAAATTTATGCACCAACCACCAAAGCCAAAGATGAGGAAATTTAAGATTTTTATCAACTTCTGCAGTCTGAAATTGACAGAACATGCAATCAGGATGTGTTAATTATCACTGTTGACTGGAATGCAAAAGTGGGAAATGAAGAATCAAGGGTAGTTGAAAAATTTGGCCTTGGTGATAGAAATAATGCTAGAAATTGCATGGTAGAATTTTGCAAGACCAACAACTTATTCAGTGCAAATATCTTTTTTCAACAACACAAACGGCAGCTGTAAACATGGACTTTGCCAGATGGAATACATAGGAATCAGATTGACTACATCTGTGAAAAGAGGTGATAGAAAAGCTCAATATCTTCAGCCAAAACCAGGTCAGGAGCTGATTGTGGAACAGACCATCAACTGCTCATATGCAAGTTCAACTTGAAGTTAAAGACAATTAAAA
>NW_006921895.1:2353374-2368915 GCF_000298275.1 Orycteropus afer afer
CATTCCAAAGAAAGGTGATCCCACAGAATGTGGAAATTATCAAACAATATCATTAATATCACATGCAAGTAAGATCTTACTGAAGATAATTCAAAAACGGTTGCAGCACTATATTGATGGAGAACTTCTAGAGGTGCAAGCTGGATTCAGAAGAGGATGTTGAACAAGGGATATCATAGCTGCTGTCAGATGGATCTTGGTTCAATACAAAGAATACCAGGAAGGTGTTTACTTGTGTTTCATTGACCATGCAAAGGCATTTGATTATGTGGATCATAACAAATTGTGGATAACATTGAGAAGAATGGGAATTCCAGAACATTTAATTGTACTCATGAGGAACCTGTACATAGACCAGGAGGCTTTTGTTCGAACAGAACAAGGGGACACTGGATGGTTTGAAATCAAGAAGGGAGTGTGTCATGGTTGTATCCTTTCCCCATACTTATTCAATCTATATGCTGAGCAAGTAATCCAAGAATCTGGGCTATATAAAGAATAACATGGCAATGAGATTGGAGGAAGAATCATTAACAATCTGCAATGCGCTGATGATACAACTTTGTTTGCTGAAAGTGAGGATGACTTGAGGCACTTACTGATGAAGATTGAAGAATACAGTCTGCAATATGGATTATAACTCATTATAAAGAAAACAGAAATCCTCACAACTGGACCTATAAGCAGCATCATTATCAATGGAGAGAAAATTGAGGTTGTCAAAGATTTCACATTGCTTGGTTCTACAATCGACACCAATGGAAACAGCAGTCAGGACATTAGACGACGTATAGCACTGGGCAAGTCGACTGCAAAGGACTTCTTTCAAGTGTTAAGGACCAAAGATGTCTCCTTGAGGACTAAGGTGCACCTGACACAAGCCATGATATTTTCAATTGCCTCATATGCATGTGAGAGCTGTACAACGAATAAGGAAGATCAAAGAAGAGTTGATGCTTTTAAGTTGTTGTGCTGGCAAAGAATACTGAAATTACCATGGACTGATAAAAGAACTAACAGATCTGTCCTGGAGGAAGTGTAGCCGAAATGCTCCTTGGAAGTAAGAATGGCCAGGCTTCATCTCACCTACTTTGGTCATGTTATCAGAAGGGACCATTCCCTGGAGAAGGATGTCATGCTTGGTAAGGTGGAGGGTCAATGAAAGAGGGGAAAGCCTTCAACAAGATGGATTGACATGTGGCTGCAATGATGGCTTAAGTATAGCAAGGATCATGGAGCTGGTGTGGGATCGGGCAGTGTTTCATTCTGCTGTGCATAGTGTTGCCATGAATTGGAAATGACTCGACGGCACCTAACAACAACAACATCTGTGAAAAGAGAAGATGGCAAAGCTCAATATCAGTCAAACAAGAGCAGGGGCCAACTGTGGAACAGGCTATCAGTTTTTCATATGCAAGTTCAAGTTGAAGCTGAAGAAAATTAAACAAGTTCATAAGAGCCATCATATGACCTTGACTGTATCCTAACTAAATTTAGACCTGGAGTTAGAAAACAAAAAACGAAGAACTCATTCAGAATTTCTCAGATTGAAAGAACTGAAGAAGAAATGCAAACCTTGAATTGCAATATTGAAAGATTTTATGGACAAAATATTGAATGATGCAGGATACATCAAAAGAAGATGGAAGAAATACACAGAGTTACTGTACCAAAAGGAGTTGGTAAGCATTCAACCATCTCAAGAGGTTGCATATGAATGAGAACTGATGGTCTTTTAAAAAAAGTCCAAGCTGCACTGAAGGCACTAATGAAAAACAAGACTCCAGGAATCTATGGAATACCAACTGAGGTTTTTCAACAACAACAAAAAAAAAAAATGGAACACTGGAAGTGCTCACCCATCTATGCCAAGAAGTTTGGAAGACATCTACCTGGCCAACCAACTGGAAGAGATCCAAATTTGTATCCATTCCAAAGAAAGGTGATCTAATAGAATATGGAGATAATCAAACAATAGCATTAATATCACACAGAAGTAAAATTTTGCTGAAGGTAATTCAAAATTAGTTGTAGCAGTACACTGACAGGGAACTGCCAGAAATTCAAGGCCGATTCAGAAGAGGATGTGGAATGAGGGATATCATTACTGATGTCAGATAGATGTAGGTTGAAAACAGAGAATACCAGAAAGATGTTGACTTGTGTTTTATGGACCATTCAAAGACATTAAACTGTTTGGATCTTAACAAATGATGGATAACATAGCAAAGAATAAGAACTCCAGAATACTTATTTGTGCTCATGCAGAACCTGCATATAGACCAAGAGGAAGTCATTCAAATAGAACAAGAAGATACTGAATAGTTTAAAACCAGGAAAGATGTGTGTCAGGGTTGTATCTTTCACCGTACATATTCAATATATATGCTGAGCAACTAATCCAAGAAGATGGACTATATGAGAAAGACTGGAGCCTCTTAATTAAAGGAAGACACATTAACAGCCTGTGTTATGCAGATGATGCAACCTTGTTTGTTTAAGTGAAGGGGACTTGAAGTACTTACTGATAAAGATGAAAGATTACAGCCTTCAGTGTGGATTAAGCCTCAACATAAAGAAAATGAAAATCCTCACAACTGGACCAATAAGCAACATCATGATAAATGGAGAAATTGAAATTGCAAGGATTTCATTTTATTTAAATCCGCAATCAATGCTCATGGAAGCAGCAATCAGGAAATCAAACAATTTTACCTTGGGCAAATCTGCTGCAAGAAACCTTTAAAGTGTTAAAAAGCAAAAATGTCACTATGAGGACTAAGTTGTGCCTGACTCAAGCCATGGTATTTTCAATCACCTCAGATGCATGCAAAAGCTAGACAATGAACAAGAAATACTGAAGAAGAATTGATGCCTTTGAATTATGGTGATGGTGATGAATATTGAATATATCATGGAATGCAAGAAAAATGAACAAATTTGTCTTGGAAGAATTACAACCAGATGCTTCTTAGAAGCAAGGAGGGCAAGCATTCATCTTCTGTACTTTGGACATGTTTTCAGTAGAGACTAGTACCTGGAGAAGGACATCATGCTTTCCAAAGTGGAGGGTCAGAGAAAAAGAGGAAGACCTTCAACAAGATGGATGGACACAGTGCTTGGAACAATGGGCTGGAACAGTAATGAGTGTGAGGATGACACAAAACAGGGCAATGTTTCCTTCTGTTGTACATAGGGTCGCTATGACGCCGAACCATCTCAATGACACTTGAAAAAATAGTCAGTTTTTCGTAGACAGTTGGGTATCTATCAATAGATGTTTGACAATTTCCACATTAGGTCAATAATTTACAAATTTCCACCTCAGCAGAGCAGCTATGTATGGTTGTGCAGATTGTACACTGCACAAAGCAGAGAGCACTGCTTACATAGGCTATTATGTAAATGGCTTCTGGACTTATGACAATACAATATACACACAAGTATGTGGCAGCCATGTACTCAAGTCCCTGTGTCATTTGTTAATTGTGTTGGCACAAGACTTATTTAATTTCAGACACTATGGATCTCCATTTTCTGGCTGTTCAATCTTATAGCCAAAGCTTTTCCCTTTCAGGAAGAAAGTGGGTCTAGGTTGTCATTACTTCCTAATTGCCCCAAGCCTAAGGACCCAATCTCTGGTTTCTTTTTGTGTCAAGTCTTTACCAGAGGACATGACAATAGATGACTGAAAAGGGTGAGGTGAAGCCTTTTCCCAGATCAATTATCATTAGCCAAGTGCATGTGATTCTTCTCTTTCCTGAGAACTGTGTTTATTTCTTTATCACGGCAACAGCCTTTTGCTTAAATATTCATCAAGCCCTTTGTACTGTAAATAAATCAGCTCCACTAATACCCATTACTGCTAATGGAATCTCCTTGCCCCACTCTGTCCTCATTCCATCCACATACGGCACACTTAAGTTGTCCTCTAAGATAATAATCATAATGGTAAATGCTATAATTTGTTGAGCACTTATTCAATGGCCAGCATTGTGCTAAATGCCTTACCCATTACCCAATTTCTTTTTCACAGGAAGAGAGTACTTTCCTTCCCTCCTCCCCTTTGAAGTTGAAGGAATTGAAGCTTGAAGACATTACATCTGTTAGGTCAGAACTGGCACAGGATCAGTATATCTGTCTTCAAAGCCTTTGCTCTCAACCATGTCATTGGGGATTTCATGACTGTCATGGCCTAGAGGAGGGAGAAACACCACTCCTAGACTAAGACATATGGGTACCCAGGCAAGCTCATAATCTGTTTCCTTCAACATGATATTCTTTACATTTTGGTTCAGCATTGATTTAGAGGAGAGTGTGTTGTGAGGGTGGAGTGGGAAGCCACTGGTGAAAGTGGTTGTCTCCCCTTGGTTGTCTAAAGATACTCAACTCTACCCCCAACATACCTTGCCACTCAGCAAAACCCAAGCTGTGCACTTATGTGGTCAAACATCTTGAGAAAGCAGGTTAGTGGCAGTGGTAGTTTGTTGTTGTTATCATGTGCCATCAAGTCGAACCTGACTCATAGCGACCCCTCCTTGGGTTTCTGAGGCAGTATCATGGTAGCAAGATTGTATGAATTTCTCATACTGATTCTATACTTGGTCATATGATCTATTTTGGACAGTGGGACAGTAGCAAATGGGACATATGCAAAGAAAAGCAGTTGTACATTCTTACTTTCTCTCTTCAATCCCCACTACTGCCATAAGAACAAGCTGGAACTAGCCTGCTGGAGGCATCTGAGAGACACGTGGAACAGAAGCAAGTCATTCCAGCTGAGGCCATCCTACATCAGCCAGCCCCCAGTTGATCACTCAGCAGATAGCAGAGGCACATGAAAACCCAGCTGAGCTCAGCAGAACTACACATCCAATCCATAACCTTAGGAAAGATAATGAACACCTGTCTTAAGCCACAAGGTTTTCAGGTTTGTCATGTAACAATAGATACTGATACAGTGACCATGATGTTTGCTTAGCAGAGTCCTGCCCATTGGGTCCCTGGCCATTGGGTGTTGATTTCTGTTCACTTAACATATGATTAAGGTTATGCTTGGGTGAGAGACCGAAGGCAGTGTCTGCTGAGACATTCACTTTTACCCATAACATTTCCTCCATGAATACCTCTGCAGTACTCACCATAGACATAGCCTCCACCAAGGTGAGAAGAAAAAAAAAAAAAAAAAAAAACTACCCCAAACAAGCAAACACAAAAACCCCTTACCATTGAGTTAGGCCCTGACTCATGGTGACCCCAGGTATTACAGAGTAGAACCTCCATGGGGCTTTCTTCATTGCAATCTTTATGGAAGCAGATCACCAGGCCTTTCTTCTGTGCTTCTTTCTTCTGTGATCCTGTTGGGTAGATTTGTACTACCAACCTTCAGGTTAGTAGTCAAGCACAAACTGTGCCACCTAGTTAGACTGCCAAGGAGCTCTGGTGGCATAGTGGATAAGGCATTTGGCCATTAACCAGAAGATCAGCAGTTCAAACCCACCAGCTGTTCTACAGAAGGAAGAGGGGAAAATCTACTTCAGTAAAGATTTACAGCCTCAGAAATCCAATGGGGGTTGCTATGAGTTGGAATTGACTCTATGGTTGTGAGTTTGGGTGTGCTTTTTTTTTTTTTTTTTTCTGAGTCAGACTGGCACCATAAGCTTAGAGTCACCTGCCTGGGTCACAGCAGTTAATCCCCATCTGCATATTGATGCAACCAAGCCCTATAGCCAACATGAGTTTCTGTAACTATGTCCATAAGATTCTGCACATGCCTGTGTTGCAGACCAACTCTAAGATTCTAGATTTATTATTATCATCCACCAATTACCTCAAGGTTTCTAGACCAGTTTTCCTGTTGCTATAATTTTTGAAGGGAGTGTCAATAAAGAGTATATCTTCTGCACCCAAGTTATGAGACAACTGAGAAGTGAGATGAAAAATGGCAGATAATTTAAAATAAACATGATATTGGATAATGGTTTGTACTGTGGAACTGGGTGCCCAAGTGCTGAGCCTCAAACTCAGATAGATCTATTCACCCAGATATTGTAGGGATGCACAGGCTGGACCTCCCTATTCAAGGGACTGAACAAAGTGTTTGCTTCTTGTGAGCAGTTTGATCCCAAGAGAAACTGGAATGAAGGCATTGGACTCCACAAACACTTCATCGTCCTTGGTGAGAGAGGCCAGGGTGTCTCACTGGTGGTCTGTTTCCTCACAGAACGATATATCTGCAGGGGGAGGATGCAGTATCCCAGCAAGGAACTGTGGTAAATACAGGTGTGTATGCATGTGTGTGCATGCATACACATGTTTTAATTTTATCTACAAGGATGTTTTGGTGTATTTTCTAAATTGAGGCATTGAGAAACTACTAGGCTGTGTCTTGGAGCAGAATTGGCCTTTTCACAAGTGTGAGAGGATTCCAGTTCATTCTTATTTCTTCTCCTTAGATATAAGCTTCTGTCTCTCCTTAGTGAGAACATAATAGAAGCATTTTCCACAAGGGTGTAACTTTTGGTGTGGAACTTTCTGCTTAATGTTTTTTCATAATACTACTTATCATTGTCATAAATTACATTGTTTATTTACATACTTATTTATAGCCTATCATCATCACTAGCTAGAGTAGGTTAGTCTCACTAGCGTGGGGATTTATCTGTCTTAAATCTGGGGCAGTCTGGGCACATAGCAGGCATTTAATAAGCATTTGTTGAATGAATGAATGAACAAATGTCTTTTTCTTTGTAGAACAGAAGAAAGAGTCTCTGGGAGAGGATTTCAACCCTTTTATTCCTCAGAAGGAAGATTGGGCAATCTACTTCCTTAGTGATACCACCTCGGAAACTGAAGGAGAGGTCGCTATGAGTCAGATCTGACTCAATGGCAGTGAGTTTGGTTTTGGTCTAGTATTCCTCATTTCTGGGCCCTGCACCACAAAATTGAGGTTGTTAGTATGAAATATACAGTAGTCTGCTCCTTTATAACACCCAGGTGAACTATCATGTCAAGCATTCAAGTATTTATTCAATAATAAGCACCTGCCTCCATCCCCCAACCAAGTAGAACTTTGAGATAGATAAGACTTAGATGATCTTCAAGGAGTTGATTGTAGAGTAGGGGCTTGGGTAAGTTAAAGGATGGGACAGTGTCTATAGCAGAACACAGCCTCAGAGGCAAATTCCTCACACAGGTAGTAATATATCATCATGTTTCAGAACCCAGCTCACAGCTTGGCACAAAACAGGTGCTCAGTAAATATCTGTTGATAGTTGAGTGAATGAAACAGAGATTTTTCTTAGCCA
Organism: Orycteropus afer afer; assembly: GCF_000298275.1. NCBI lineage: Eukaryota > Metazoa > Chordata > Mammalia > Tubulidentata > Orycteropodidae > Orycteropus > Orycteropus afer. The sequence continues at coordinate 2,360,682 of NW_006921895.1, forward strand.
GACAAAAAGGCAAGGAGCATATAGGAAGGGAAGGGTAACTATGCAAAAGGGAACTCTTGTTAAATGTCTTAAGTGACATTTGGTTCCCCATTTGCTTATTTGTGATCACAAAGAGTCTTTACAGAAGCCACTTGAAACTGCCAAGGACACTAGCACCAGCACACCACTGTCCTTTGAAAGCAAACCCACTAAAAGGGCATGAAGAAATAACAGCATGTGCCGCAGGTTTTTGCTTAGAGATGCATTCATGCAGCCTCAGCATTTTAGCCCAGACAACTCCCTGGAGAAGATGCACTGGGGAAGCAATTTGTATCTTTTTTTTTATTTTTTTATTTTTTTAAGGAGGACAGGATGCTAGAAGTCTCTGATCATCCACTTCTTCAAGACTCTGAGCCAATCTCTGGAAAAGGTATCAGGTCTGACTATTTTGTGTTCGGTCAATTGCATGTAATTTTTCCCCTTGGTATGTTATATAAGGCAACACAAAACCTCTGATGTTATAACTAAGTGAAGGTGCTGAAAATATTCCTGAGTCGACTGGGCCTGAAATTAATTAAGATATGGAGAAAATTTGTGCATGTCACCAGAAAGAGAGGAGACATTGAATCATCATTTGTTGAATGAACGAATGTGAAAATTGATAAGACTGCTCTATGCTTTTTATTTATTTTTTACTGTCTCAAATGCAATCTTGCCCAGCCTCCACACTCAGCAAGGGTAAGAGGACAGGCCTTATCAAGACTATTTTTAGAGAGGGAAAGTGAGTTTTAAAAATGCATCAGTTAAAAGACAACGACCAGAGAGAGAGTAAAAAGATCCATGGTTGCCAAGGGCTCAGGGGGAAAGGAGGAGGGATGAATAGATAGAACACAGGGCATTTTTAGGGCAGTGAAATTATTCTCTTTGCTTTTGTAATAGTGGACACATGACAGTGCATTTGTCTGTATAACACCGAGAGTGAGCCCTCTTCTTTATTTAGTTATTTATTATTAACTTCAGTTAATGATACTGTATCAATATGGGTTCATCGTTGTAACAAATGTACCACATGAATGCAAGATGTTAACAATAGGAGAAACAATGTGTGGGGGCAATGGGGCATATATGGAAGCTCTGTACTTTCTGTACTTTTTTTTTTTTCCTCTGAAACTGATGTAAACAATAAAGTCTGTTTCTTAAAAAAATAGGACATCAATTAGAATAGTCAAGCTCAATATGTATTTGTACCTTTCAGTACATTTTATATTTCAATAAAATAATAATAATAATAAAAGATTGTGAGGCCTGCCAGGCACATGGCATTGTGCTGTATGCTATGAAAAGCATAAAAAGAAATCGAAGCAAGACTGCAGGCCACTAGAACAGGATCTATTTTCATAAATTAATGCTAAGATCTTGAGCAAACCATTTATCCCTTACAAGCGTTTTTTCCTGAATCTGTAAAAATAGGCTAGGCTATAGCCTCTTGGAACAACTAGGTCAACTGGCATAACTTAGTTCAAAGAGATCATGTCCTACATCCTAGCAGGGTGAGTAGCATCTGGGTTCTTAAAAACTTGTGAGTGGCCATCTAAGATAGAGCTATTGGTCTCTTCCCATCTGGAGTGAAGGAGAGTGAAGGAAACCTAAGACTCAAGGAAAAAATTAGTTCACAGGACTAATGGCCCAACAGTTACTGATTTCCTCAGTCCTTATGCATGGTGCTTTTGGCCACGTTGCACTCTGGTGGCTAACATGGACCTTTCTAGACCCCAAAGCATCACTATCAAAGAAGCCGTGGATGGGTCACAGCTAGCATACAGAGAGGTGTAGATTAGTCAGTGGACAACATTGCCGGGGGGAAAAGCAAATGATCAAATTAGTTTCTGATCTCTAAACATCCTCTGCATTCAAACATTGTTCTGTTGTGCCATTTAATTTTCCATAACTTGCCTAACAGATATGGTGTATGTGTCTTCCTTCCCTAGTGGGAAGCAATATAATGTAGTGGAAAAGACACAGGTGTTTAGGTCAAAACATTCTTTTCCCAGACTTTGTGAGCCTTAGGTTCCTCATCTATAAATTAGGGATGATCACACCTATATTACAGAACCACTGTGAAGATCAAATGTTATGATGTTTGTAAAGTAACTTATACATGGTCTGCCACAGAGAAAGGCAAACAGACATTAGTCACCTGTCCTTACTTTCATGCCAGTGTAAAAGATCCTTGGAGGCAGAAAGCTGGCACAGTGCCTTGCATCCAGGAGGGTTTTATGAATATGTATTCAATGAGTGAATGCATGAATAACCATAGGATGAAATAGCATATTAATCAGGGTAACTGTAGTTGCAGAAACAAATCTATTTCAGTGGCTTATCATAATGGAATATTATTTCGTGCTTACCTAACAATTCAATTGCGGTGTTTTCCTCAGCAGATGGCTTCCAACCCAGGTTGATTCATAGTCCCAGGCTCTGTCCAGCTAACATACTTTGGGCCTTGTATATTAGTCCGATTGCTTCTTAACTTCCGGCACAGAAGGGAGGGGACAATCATCATTTCTCCTCACATTTCTCTGAGGAGACCTAGTCACATGACATGCCTGGATACAAGGACAGCTGGGAAATACATATTAGGCAGCTATTTCTCTACTACTCTATGGAAGAGGGAACCTATTGTTTCTACAAAAATAGTGAAGAAAGAAAGAATTAGAAACTTAGAGATGGGTGAACATGTGGCATTCACCTGTATGGAAAGTGCTTCTATAATATGCTTTATGCTTTATGCTATATGGACATCCTTTAATGCTGGGAAAGTCAGATGTCTCCAGAAACAGGCAATTGATATAAGTCAAGTGTAGGAATATGGAAACAAAGGAAAACTGAGACTAGCTGGCAAGTCTAACTCTCCCCTTCATCTCAGGTTTCTGAAGCAGGGAATTGAATTCATCCTTCTCTTCACTTTATGCCATGCATAGTGCATTTATAGTCATAGGTCATGACTGAACAGAGCCCTATTTTACTGTTCTTTTGTTTTATTTTAACTTTTTATTTAACTATAAAATATCTGCAGAAATGAGTAAAACCTTATGTGCACAGTTGGATGAATTTACACAAACTAAACACACTCAAAGAAACCAGCACTCAGCATAAGAATCAGAATGTCCTCAACTCCCCTGAAGGCCTCCTCATGCTCACTTTTGACCAGATGTTTCTAATATTTCCAAATAAGCTAGAATGATTTTTTCTGATTTAAATGTATTGTTGTAGATATATGAGATGTTTGTCTGGTGACCAGTCCACCCAATACTCTCTCTTCTCAGGGTAAGTATTCAGTACTCAATGAGCCTAACAAACTACCCCAAAATTTAGTGACTTGGAAGAGTAACTCTTCATAGTTTCTCATAAGTCTGCCTGGGCTCCCATAAGCATTTACAGCTTTCTGGCTGGTCGTCTGGGGGGCTTTCTGGTCTAGGATGACCTCAACTGCCATGGCTCATCTCTACTCGATGTTGTCTCTCCTCCTCCATCAGGCTAGCCCAGGCTTGTTCCCATGGCAGCTGGACAAAGGTTGAAGAGAGAAAGTAGAAGCACTCAGCCTCTACCTTGTTGTTATACAGTTGTTTCTCAGTGTCCTCGATGGATTGGTTCCAGGACCCGACCCCCTATACCTGAAGATGCTCAAGTCTCCTTATATAAAATGGTATCTTCATGTAACCTACACGTATCTACCATATTCTTTAAATCAACTCTGGATTACTTATAATACCCAATACAATGTAAATACTATGCTATTAACATAGCATTTACATTCCTAAAGCATTTGAGGGATTACTTTGACCACTTAATTCCCCCTCCCCAAAATATTTTCATCTGCAGTTGGTTGAATCCACATATAGAGCCTGTAAATATGAAGGGTTGACTGTAAAACTATCTTGCCATCACTTCTGACATATTTTCCTGGTTAAAGCATGTCAGGAGGTGGGCCCAGAATCAAGATGTCATGGAATCGATTCCACCACTTGATGAGAAATTATTATAGGTTAAGTTGTGCCCTCCAAAAATATACATTCAGATCCTAAGCCTGGGTACCTGTGAATGTGACCTTATTTGGAAATTGCGTTTTTGCAGAGGAAATTAGTTAACATAAGGTCTTCCTGGAATATGGTGGGGCATAATCTAATATGACCGGTATTGTTTTAAGAAGAAGAGGAGAGACAAAGACACACAGGGGAGAATACCTTGTAAAGACACAGAAGAAAGACAGCCATGTGAATTAGGCAGAGATTGGAATGATGCTGCCACAAGCCAAGGAACACTGGAGCCTATTGGAAGCTGGGAGGAATAAGAAAGGATTCCCTTAGATCCTTTGGACAGATCATGGCCTGCTGATACTCTGAATTTGACTACTGGCCTGTAGAACTTCAAAAGAACAAATTTCTGATGTTTGAAGCCACCCATTTTGTGGTACTTTGCTGCTGCAACCCTAGCAATTTAATATAGGAGAGCTGCAAAGTCACATTGCAAAGGGTATATATAGATACATAGGAGGAAAGAATAGCACCATTCTTGCAATCAAAGTGTCATGGGGAAGATACTCCAAACTACCTCAAATACAGTAGTAACCTGGGCGCATCAGCCAGAAAAGGAGGCCATGCAACACTGAGTGATGTTATTACATCACTTTCTCCATCAAGAGACAGATATTCAGCAAGTGACAACTGTACCTACGTTGGGTTGTGAAGGAACCAAAGGAACAAGAGCTGTGGTCCATGCCTTAAAAACTTGCAGTCAGGCAAAGACTCAAAACCCAGACACATAAAGGAGGAAACTAATAATGCTCTCAGTGATGGTTTTGATTGGAATTCCTGAACAGAAAGACCTGGGGGAGACTTGTGGGAAAAGGGAAATGGATAGTGGTTTTAGAGATAGGGAGAAATTCCATAATCAGCAAGATGGAGGCAAGGAAGATGGTAATCAGGGGCATAAGCACCTCCACGTCTTGTCTACCATAAACAGTATTAGGGTGGTGTGTGGAATATAGGCCAGAAATCTGAAAGTGGTTGAAAAGAAGAGATGTTACCATTTAAAAGAAGAGGTCTGGCTATGTGTGGTATGTAAGCTAATGGTCCCAAAGATGTCCATGTGCTAATTCCTGGACCCTGTGCATATTTTACCTTACATGGCAAAAAGGACTTTGCAGATGTGATCCAGATAAGGATCTTGAGATGGGAGATTATCCTGAAGTATCCAGGTGGGTCCAATGTAATCACAAGGGTTGTAAGAAGGAGGCAGGAGGGTCAGAGTCAGAGAAGATGTGTCCACAGAACCAGAGGGCAGAGTGATACAGCCATGAGCCATTGAATGCAGGCAGCCTGGAGAAGCTGGAAAAGGCTAAGAACCAATTCTCCCCTAGAGTCTCCAGAAGGAAAATAGCCTTTCATGTTGGTCTGTAAGACCCATTTCATGCTTCTCATCTCCGTAACTGTAAGATAATAGATCTGTCTTGTGTCGCTAGATTTGTGGTAAATTGTTAACAGCAATAATAAGAAACTAATATACCATGCCTTTGCAATCCTGCCTTTCATATGTCCGTGGGATGACTGTAGCTGTTCTTGCATTGCTGTGACTCATGCTGTCGACAAGCCAGGCAACTTAGGCCCTGTTTTGGATCCTACACCACAAAGACCTCACAGACTCCCTTCAGTCCCCTAGTGAAGCCGACAGTCTTCCAGCCCAATACTATTCCAGTCGGGTCCACAGAACAGCAGCCAGTAGTAGCACCCAGGAGTTTGTTAGAGTTGTCAGTTTATGACCTGCAGTCCAGACCTACTGAATCAGAATCTCTGGAAGTAAGACCCAGGAATCTGTGTTTTAACTGCAACCTCCTCCCCCCAACCTAAAAAAAAGATTCTGATGTACCCCAAGTTTAGCCAACATTAGGGGTTGTAGGGGTCTTATCCTAAGGTTTGTTTTTCTAAGGGGGGCTCAGGAGATAGCTGTTTGAAAGTGGACTAGGGGAAGATCGAGCTTAGTTACATGGCTACCATGTCCGTCCCACTCACAGGAGATTGTGGCCATGCTGGAAGGAAGCAGAAGAGAAGAGAAGGGATAGGATGTTTTTTTTTTTTTTTTTTTTAATTTAACCTCGTGCCCCCAGGAGTCCTGGTCATAACAATTAACTGAAATAAGGAAAAGGTAAAGGACTTTGGAAAGTGCTGAGTTCTTTATACAGAAATTATGATCATTACCTCAATTAGGAAAGAAGATCATAATAATAGCTATAATGATAATAATGACAGTTACTGTCTTAGGTCTGGTTCCCCAGAAGCAGAGCCTGAGACAATGATTTGCGTTTACATGATTTATTGAGGAAGGGCTCTAGGAACCTGGGAAAGAGTCAGGGAAGTAGGATCGCAAAGGAGAAGAGGCCAAGCAAAGGACCAAGTACAGATAGAGCCCCAGATTCATAGAGTCCTGAGGGGAGCTCTGGAATGTAAATTAAACTTTAGAGTTTGTTTGTCCTGAAGGCAGGGAGCTGGCTTTTCCAATGACTGTACCTATCAATAACCGGCTGCTCTGCATCACATTTTGTACTTGAGGCGCTCTGCCTGAAAGGAAAAAAATAAACCTACTGTATGGAATCAATTCTGACTCATAGTGACCTGATGAGACAGAGTAAAACTTCCCCAAAGGGTTTCCAAAGCTATAAATCTTTACAGAAACAGACTGCCTCATCTTTCTCCTGGTGGCTGGTGGATTTGACCTGTTGACGTTTTGCCTTAACCTGAGCACCACCAGAACTCCTGTGCAGGTGAAAGGGCTCCAGTAGCCTGACAGCGACTTCTGATGAAAGGCTCCAAAAACAGTTGTTGTGGGCCCTATATGTGTCACACTAGAACTGTGGTCCAAAAGGATTTCTCAGAAGTAGATCACCAGGCCTTTCTTCTGAGGCACCTCTGCTGGAATGATCACCTCCAACCTTTCAGTTAGCAGCTGAGTTCTTAATCATTTGCTCTGAAGAAGGGTTCAGGCGTAAGACGTTAGCAGCAAAACACACAGGAGCTGTAGCACGTGGGCCTCAGAGGATGTGGACCCGGTACTGACAGTGTCTGAATTCTTAGTCCATACTAGGCGCAGTTCTCAGAGCTTTCTTTATATTCCACCATCTAATCTACTTTACAAATGAAAAGCCTGGGGCACAGGAAGATTAAGTAATTAGACTAAGGATCCACCCTTGCCTTCAGGCTGGGCTGCTAATCAAACCAAAACAGTGAGATTTCCTAACCAGTGTTCTGAATATCCCTGCCGCTTCTGCTGTCCCAGGGCCCCCACTACCTGTCCTTCCCTGGTCTCCTTGCAGGAGCAACTCTTCTTTGAGGGGCAGCAGGAGGGTGGCTCTCTAAATCTTCAGGAGATCTGAGTGAGGCTTGTGAAGAAAAGGGAATTTTTCGTCAACCAGTAGTGAAAATCTCAATATATGTGCTTAATTAGGTCAGATACCCATTTTCCTCTGAGTCTTTTCTTGTTGTTTGAAGTCATAAGAAGCCCTGGGCTTTGGAGAAGGGAAAAAAAAGTGCAAAGAGAATTGAGAAGGAACCTCCAATGAACATATTAAAAAAAAAAAAAAAAAAATCAATCTGTCAATCCTCTTTAAAGGTTTAATGTGGATAAAGTTAGCTATCAACCTTATCAAAATAGAAAAAAAAAAAAAATTCCTAAAATAAAACTAGGTTATCCCCCTAAAGGAGGGAATACTTGGCATCAATCTGAAGACTTTACCTAACTTGTTAAGAGCCTCATTCCTCCCTTGCTTACTGGAATACAAAACTTGTTTACAATCAATCCAAAGACTCCTTGGTGATGTATATATTTGGTAAAGCAGGACACTCAATACATAAATTTGAAAATTTCAAAAGCGATATGAGGGATAGCTGCAGTGCAGCAGGACATACTGTGGAGGGAGTGTTGAAGTGGGGGGTTACAAGGTCTGGCATTGTAGTCTCTGCTCCAAAGCTGGAAGCACACAGCCAGCCCAGTAGCACTTTCTGTGATGTTGGAGATATTCTGCACTGTCCTATGTAGTAGCCATGAGCCCCATATGATTATTGAACACTTGAAATTGGCTAGTGTGACTGAGAGAACTGAGTTTTTGCTGTTATTTAATTTCAATCAGTTACATTTAAATTATTATACCACTGCATTAGACAGGTCAGCCCTAGCATTTAACTTTGTACCAAAAAAAAAAAAAA
>NW_006921895.1:2369690-2370710 GCF_000298275.1 Orycteropus afer afer
GGTACCTGGCTACCACTGTCAATCAGTTGGAGGAGGATTGGTGCAGGAAATCCTGAATAGAGTGGGAGAATAATGTAGAACAAAACTCAAAATCAAAAAAAAAAAAAAAAAAAGACCAGGTTTGCTGGTCTGATAAAGCCAGGTGAGTGAGACCCCTGAGACTATGGCTCCTAGTCTCACTGAACTCACTCCTACGACTTCCACCAAACAATGGACAGGCATATGGGGTGAATATTTACATCAGATAGATACACTCCTTGAAGTGATCAACCATGGGAAAACAGAAGGGCAGTGTTTGCACAGGGAGATAGCTGGGGGCAGGAGGGAGGGGTGCATGGGAGGGAAGGACACAGGGAAGCGGTAACTACAGGGAGGAAGTGGGAAGAGAGCTGTCACATTGTGGGGACTTGAAGTCAATGTCATGGAACAAAACGTGTATGAACTGCTGTATGAAAAATGAATTTGCTCTGTAAACTTTCACCCAAATCACAATTAAAAAAGAAAAAAAAATTGCTGCAGTGCAAATAAACTTGTTGTTTGTTAGTGGACTCCAGTTAATGGTGACCCTTTGTGTATCAGTATAGAACTATCTATCATAGGGTTTTCACTGAATGATTTTTTCAGAAGTAGATAAGTAGATCACCAGATCTTTCTTTCAAGGCACTTTTGGGTGGAGTTGAACCTCTGATCTTTTAGTTAGCATAAACCAAAAAATAAAACCGAACTCACTGCCATTGAGTTGGTTATGACTCATAGTAACCCTGCCTTGGGTTTCCAAGGCGGTATCTCTATGGAAGTAGATTGCCCAGAATTCCTTCTGAGGGGTGGCTGGTGGGTTTGAACCGTCACCTTCTGGTTAGCAGACAAATGTCCTAGGCCCTATGCCACCAGAATATTAACCATTTGTACCACCCAGGGACTCCTGCTGCATAGCAAACCATCCCAAAATAGTGACTTGAAATAACAACCATGTTATGTGGCTCATGATGCTATGTTGTTGTTGTTGTTACGTGCCATCGC
>NW_006921895.1:2372015-2373132 GCF_000298275.1 Orycteropus afer afer
CACTTGACTGCTAACCAGAAGGCTGGTGGTTCAAACCCACTAGCTACTCCTCAGAAGGAAGATGGGGCAATCTACTTCCATAGTGATACTGCCTTAGAAACCCAAGGAGGGATCGCTATGAGTTGGGTCTGACTTAACGGCACACAACAACAACAACAGTGCTGCAGTAACAGAAATAACACCAGTGCTTGACTTTAACAAACAAGAATTTATTCTCTTACAGTTTAGGAGGCTGGAAGTCTGAGCTTGAAGTGCCAGCTCTAGGGCCTAACTGAAGGCTGCTCAGTCTTGGGCTTCAGCTCTGCCTTTTGGTCCTGGCCCAGTGGAGCTGGAGGCTTCTCTTAACTCAAGCAGCTGCTGGCTGCTGGCTGCTGGCTGCTGGCTGCTGGCTGCTGAGACTGACAAACCCAAGGTCAGCAAGTAAAATGGCACAGTCCCAAGAATATCAAGCAACACAGCAGGTCACTAGTTCAAGTCCAGAAATAGTCCCAAGATCAGCAGGCAACATGGCAGGCTGAAGAATGATGACTCAACTACACACAGGGTCCAAGCATACTGAAAAGCTCAGAGACTTTTCTCAAAGCTTCTTATATACTGGAAGCCAACCACAACCCTAAGGCAGCTACTCAGCTGCTCACAGCAGACTCCATCTTGGAGTTGATTACCAGTCTTATCACTACATCCAACTGCCCAGCTACTCAGAACCAGGCCCATCCAAGTTGACACATAACCTTAACTATCACAGTGACCTCAGCTGTGCAGAGTAGAACTGCTTCTTAGGGTTTTCAGTGTTTTGACTTTTCAGAAGCAGATCACCTAGGCTGTTTTCCAAGGTGCCTCTAGGTGGATTGTAACTGCCAGCCTTTCTGCTGGTAGTCAAGCACTTAACCATTTGTTCCACCCAGTGACAATCTCACTAGCCTGAGATTTTTCAGTGATGGCTAGGCAAGGTCCAAGAAAAGGAGAGCATTAGTGTGCAAGGCCTCTTGAGGCCTACTTTCAGCACTGGCCCACTCTCGCTTCTACTGCATTCTGCTGGCCAGAGCAAATAAACCTACCTCAGGTTAAGGGGCGGGGGAATAGACCACATCTCTTAATGGGAGGATCTGCAAAGTGA
>NW_006921895.1:2373292-2374828 GCF_000298275.1 Orycteropus afer afer
CACAATCAATGGCCATGAAAGAAGCAGTTAAGAAATCGAATGATGTATTACATTGGGAAAATCTGCTGCAAAACAATTTTTTAAATGTTAAAGCAAAGATGTCACTCTGAGGATTAAGGTACACCTGACCCAAGCCATAGTCTTTTCAATCACTTCATATGTGTGTGAAAGCTAGACAATGAATAAGGAAGACTAAAGAATATTAATGCCTTTGAATTATAGTGTTGGTGAAGAACACTGAATATACCATGAACTGCCAAAAGAATGAACAAATCTGTCTTAGAATAAATATAGCCAGAATGCTCCTTAGAAGTGAGGCTGGGGAGACTTTGTTTTATGTACTGTGGACATGTTATCAAGAGGGACCAGGGCCTGGAGAAGGACATCATGCTTGGTGGAGTAAAGGGTCAGCAAAAAAGAGGAAGACCTTCAATGAGATGAATTGACACAGTGGCTACAACAATGAGCTCAAACATAGCAATTGTTGTGTGAATACTGCAGGGCCAGGAAGTGTTTCATTTTGTTGTACATGGGGTCAATGTGAGTGGGATCCAACTCGATGGCACTAACAACAACAATAACAACAAGGCCACAAAGAAAACTTAGTCAAGCTGGGACTCAGACATAGGTTTTTTCACTCTTAGACTAGTGTAGGACTTTAGTTTATTTCTTGTCATCTTTTTATAGCCTCTTCCTTTGTGGGCTTCAGTTTCTTTACCTACAGCCTGAGATGGAAATAAGAAACGGTTTCTCTGACTTCTTCCAGCTCTCAATTACTGTAAGTTTTTGACTTGGTGGTAGCCCTCCGTAGGGCACTGGGGGCAGGAGGAGGGCAGAGAGATGGGTGGGGCAGGCCTAGAGAAGCCCTTATGGAATTCTTCTAGGTGTTTCCTTTTGTAAAGTGCTGTTGAGAAGCCAGGAATTAAAACGTACTTGAGAAATGTAAGGTATTTATAGTTGAGCTTAGCCTTTTTTTTTGCGGGGTGGGGGGAGCTCATAAAAGATTTCGTTTGAAAAGGATAAAGTTTTTCTTCCAGGATTTTCTAATTTATTATCTACTACTTTGCTTTCCTTTCATAAATATGATGTACATGAGTAATCTAAATATCTCACTAGTTCCAGAAGCTTGACAGAATTTTCACATTGATCTCTTGTTAGATAAATCAAGCCTCGTAGATTTTGAGCTGCAATGCCAACACCTTTCCTCCGGTGGTGAAAGGCTGTTGCTTCTGCATTTCCTCCTTTCTGAGCCATGAATCTCCATGATGGTGATCCTGCTGACTGAAATGCCTGGGAGCAGCTGCCACACAATTGCCAGCCTACATTCAGGTGTTTCCCAAATGACTGGCTTTACTTGTGAAAATAAACAGAAATGAGTAGAAGGAGAAAACTTCAAAGGAAAGGGACCTTGGAGATAGTGATGCTAATGATGTGATGATGAGGATGAGAATGATAAGCTGGAGAGGAGGGGGAAGAGGGAGACAAAGGAGGAGAGGAAGACAATGAAGAAAGAGAGAGAGAGAGGAAAGAAGATGA
>NW_006921895.1:2375078-2392252 GCF_000298275.1 Orycteropus afer afer
GAGGACAAAGGGCAAGTGGAGGAAGAGAGAGTGGAGAAGAAGGAAACTGGAGAAGGAGGAAGATAAAGAAGAGGGAGTTCTGGGGAGGAGAGTACCAACAAAGGTCAGAACCACTCCCTATGATTATGTTTCCCAGGATGGAAGCCACTGCTCTGTCCTCCACACAACAATCTTCCTCTCCAAGTGTTGACTCTGAGGGCTAGCAGTGCAATGGGAGTGCCCAGTATAGGGACAGAATTGATTATCAGTCAAGTGGAAGGAGCCTTGAATTTGTTCTGTCCTCTTGGGCTAAATGACGTCCAAATAGTTGCCTCGCTTCTCTGTATATTTTTCTCCTTGCCCACATAAAAAGCCTGGGCTGAGTAAGTGCTTTCCATACACATCCCACATGAGGGGGGGGGGGTGCTCTGTGCTAACATTGAAACCATCTGGGTTAGGCTGTCTTTTCAGTTGAGGTCTCTAGAAAAGTCCTTGAGACAGATACAGGGAAGCAACAGTGCTCCCAGGAAGAACAGGAGCAGGGAAAGTTGGACAAGGGAGGGGAAGCCAATGAGCAAGTGTACAGTTTCAGGCAAATTCTTAACCTCAGCTATGGGAGTGCCAGAGCATAAATTACACCTCAGAATTTGTTTCCATCAAAGCAAGGGAGCTGGGCTTCCATACTTTTGATTACAGGTCATGCAAGGGAATATAACTCAGCCACTTCCAGCTTTCTATGCTGGTGATGAAGCATCTGTAGTTCAAGTCCATGCCCCTTAAGACGGTCACAGATGCAGGTTCTGAGCAGTGCAGTATTGCTAAATGGGGGTGGGGTGGGGGTGGGAACATAAAATCAGCAGAAACTATCCTAGAGAACTTGGATAGGGCAGAAACAGTATCTGCCATTAAATCTTTATGAGTCTCCCCAAAAGCCAGCTGTTGCCACAAAAGTGAGGCCGACCTGTACCAGTAAGCCCCTAAGCCACCTGCCAGCTTCCCATGGACATAATAAAGCCCAGCAAGATCAGCCCAGCTCAGTCCAGATCAGTGGAACTACCCAGTTGCTGGTTGTTGCCACTTGCTGTTAAGTCAATTCTAATTCACGGCAACCTCGTGTGTGACAGAGTAGAACTATGCTCCACAGGGTTTTCAACGACTGATTTTTCAGAAGTAGATCACTAGGCTTTTCTTCCAAGACACCTCTGGGTGGACTCAAACTGACAACCTTTTAGTTAGTAGACAAAAGTGTTAAGTATTTGCACCATTCAGAGATTCCAACCCACCCCATGTTGTTGTTGTTGTTATGTGCCGTAGAGTTGGCCCCGACTCATAGCGACCCCTCCTTGGGTTTCCGAGGCAGTTATCACTACGGAAGTAGGATTGCCCAACCTTCCTTCCGAGGAGTGGCTGGTGGGTTTGAACCGTCAGCCGTCTGGTTAGCAGGCAAGTGTCTTAGCCACTATGCTACCAGAGCTCCCAACCCACCCCATAGACCCACAGAATTATGAGCTAAATAAATGATCATTGTTTTAAGCCCTTATATTTGGAGAGGCTTTGTATGCACAAATAGTTTTCTGATACATAGGGAAGGAAGTGATCTGAACTCTGAGTTTAGTTTCTATGCCATAGGTAGTATCAATAGGCAGGAATTGAACATGGGATTGGTATTGAAGTCAGAACTGGCCTCCATGCATTTTTTACTTTACATTCTCTTGTAGTAGCATTGAACTTCACGAGACACCAGATAGTTCTGCCTGGAAGGAGGCAATAAGAATAATGTCTCTCCAGTTATTACTGAATGAATATTAGACGATTGACCCCCCTTCTTTCAAATCATCCTCAGCATTTCAAGCTACTCCTGAGTTTTAATCTACTGCCTTATCATCCTTGAGGTCACTGCTACAATGGAATTTTTTCTTGAAAAATAAGTTAGCTTCTTTAAAAAGAAGACCACACATCATATAAAGAAGGAAAGAATAAAATAAGATTACATGGCTAAGCAAAAAAATGAGGGGGAATAAAGGAAGAAAGAAGGAGAAATTAATTGAACTGTGCTTTGAATGATTGTCTTGGTGGGCAGTTTCTTATACAGTTAAGATTACAGTAGTGAGGTTAGGTCAATACCTTCTTTGTACATATCTCAGACATCTCCTGTGACTTTAAATGAAGTTATTTTTAAGCTTCAGATGAGCTCAAATACAAGCTTAGTTCAATATGACCTTTCTGGAGTTTTTGTAGATTGGGTGTCAAGGATGTATCCTATTCTAGCTTGATTTAGGTAACTGTCACTACTTGATACCCTTCCTTCCCCAAGTCACTACATTTGCATAAAAAACTAATATGAAAAGTGTAGTGGGCTGCTACACAGATGGAAGCCCTTGACTAATTAGTTGAGAGTGGTGACAACTTTGCCGACATGCTTCAGAACAGATTTAGTTCTGACAATGCTCTGCAAATATGGGAACACAGTGTCACTTTTCCAGGAGTTGGGAGGGAAGGAAATATCAGGCTCAGAGAGTCTGGTGTCCTGGCTTCAGTGGAGGAACAATTGAGAGGTGGTACAAGGCCCTTTAGGAGTCTGCAGGGACAGTCCTATTTGCAGAGATCCCAGAAGGCCTTTTTAGGTCTTATCAGCATCCTTCCTTTGTCCTCTGGCACCCTCTTCTCCTCTCTGGTGTTGATCACTGAAGACCCTCGTCTCCCACAACCCCAGGCCCTATCCCTGTCATACTTTGAATATCTTGTACCCATTCGTTTTGACCATTCCTACTTTGGTGCGTGTAAGAATCCCCTAAAGGGCTTGTTGAGGCACAGACCGACTCAGAGAGATTATGATTCAGGACATCTGGGGTAGGGCCTGAGATTCCGCATTTCTAAGAAGCTCTCAGGTGATGTTGATACTGCTGGTACAAGGACCTCACTTGAAGCAGCTCAACTCTAAGGAAATGACACATCGATCTAAGCATAGGGTCGCAAACTGGTTTTCTGCAGGCCAATTCTAGCTCATAGACCAGCTTTTTCTTGGTAGTATGTTAAAGAGAAATTATACATAAATATCTGGATGTTTTATCTTGTGAAATAAAAACATCTGCCATTGTCAAAACAACAACTTCCTAGAAGTTGGTACCAGCATCCCATCTAGAGGAGACATGTCCTCTTCAGTTTGCTGCAGCCTCCACTACCCTCTCTTGCACTATTCCAGAGCCATTTGAATAATTTTCTTTACGTGTCTAGTCTCTTTTAGCCTCTAAATTTATGTTCCTTATTATATAAGTTTGGGTAATACAAGTTAATATTAACCTTCCCAGAAAACATTTGCTTTTTTGCAATGGCTTTCTGGATATAATACTTATTTATTTCAGAAGTGTAATACTGATGGTGGAAATCTCAGGTCATAGTAGCTGGCTTCTGTAGAGTTGTGGGCTTCTCAAATGACCCCACAGAATAGGTTGTCTGCTTTGTCTTCATGGGGAGTTTAACCTAGTTTTTCAGAAGTCACCATATAATAATGTGGAAATTGATGAGAAAATACTATGCCCTCTTGGGAAGGGTAGAGTCTTTATAAATAGCAGGAGTTATTACTGCAATAAATCTGGATAGAAAAGCCTTAATTCAGGTTACTAAAACTCACTGCCATCAAGTCAGACCCGACTCATAGCAACCCCTCCTTGGGTTTCTGAGGCAGTATCACTGCAGAAGTAGATTGCCCATACTTCCTTCCGAGGAGTGGCTGGTGAGTTTGAACCGCCAGCCTTCTGGTTAGGAGTCAAATGCCTTGGGCACTATGCCACCAGAGCTCCCTAATTCAGGTTAAAAGATGAAAAAAAGTGTACTAAGGTTTGCTTATGGAAGTTGTTTGCACCAGTTAAAAATAACTTTTCTTCTTCCTCAATTCCTTGAGAGCTGTCATTGTAGTTGACTGAAGTCATGGAGTCCTGCCTGGGATCAAATTCTGATTTGGCAGTTTGCTTTCTGCTGCCTTGGTTAAATCACTGAGCTTTGGAGTACCTCAGCTTCCCAGGCTATAATCAAACCAACCTCACAGAGTTATGTGTGATGATTAAACAAAATAAGTCATGTCAAGGTGCTAGAACAGGCTGATGCCTACTGAATGCCTGATAAATGTTAGTCATTGCCATTGCCATCTGGTTCTCATCATAGAAATACATCGGCAGAGAGATCAAGCCAACCTAAGCTCAAATTCTTGTCCCACCACCTACTGACCATGTGCTCCTAAAAAATGATGCCCTTTCTTTTAATCATCCCTTCAATAAATGTTTATTGAACCTACATTTCCTCAGTTGTAAAATGGGGATAGCAGTATCCACTTTACAGAGTTTCTGTAAAGATTAAATGAAATAATCCATGTAAAATATTTCACAGGGTGCCTGATACATGAGAAGTGCTTAGTAGTGTTAGGTTGGACCATATGAAATTGCTATTTTTGTGAGTCAAAAGTGGTTGACTATTGAAGATTTCTATAGTTCAAATATATAAGTAGTAATACTATTGCTTTTAATATAGTTTCAGTTGCTGCTGCTGTCAAGGGTATATCAGCTACTGCTGTGAAACTATCAGCATTGAAAGTTGGAGGCATAGAACAATGAGCTCTTATTTCCAGGACTTCAAAACAGTTCATTCCAGTTTAACCCCCTGCTGAAGGTTGGAATTTCTACCCCAGATATATTAAATCAGAATCTATATTTTAACAGGAATCTTATAAAGTGATTCATAAGTATTTAAAAATATAGATTCTGATTCAGTAAGAATCACTTGGGGATCTTGTTTAAATGTAGATTCTGATTCAGTATATCTGGGGTAGAAGTACCAGCTCTCAGAAAGGAGTTAAACTACATTGAACCAGTTAGAAATGCTGCTTATTTTTCATGAGTCTGTGGGTCAGCTGGACCATACTTGACTGATCTTACTCATGAGCCTATAATCATCTGGTAGGATGGAAGTGAGGGTGGAGGAGGGGGACTGCCTGCGTGACAATGGCCTCACTCATATGTATGGGATAATGGGGGTGACATGGCCATGTTGCTCATCCTCCAGTAGGCTAACAGTAGCTGTCAACTTGACTCTGACTCACAATGACCCCATGTGTGTCACAATAGAAGTGTGCTCCATAGGGTTTTCAGTGGCTGATTTTTTGGAAGTAAATTGTCAGGTCTTTCCTTCAAGGTGCTTCTGGATGGACTTGAACCTCTAACCTTTAAGTTAGCACATGATCATATTAATCATTTGTACCACTCTCTAGCAGGCTCAAACAAACAAACAAACAAAACTCACTAGAGACCCCTCCTTGGGTTTCCAAGGTGGTATCACTACGCAAGTAGATTGCCCAATCTTCCTTCCAAGGAGTGGCCGGTGAGTTTGAATTGCCAGCCTTCTGGTTAGCAGTCAAATGCCTTAGGCACTGTGCCATTAGAGCTCCCCCCTAGCAGGCTAGCCCAGGCTTTTTTATGAGATGACGGCAAAATTCTGAGAGAAAAAGATAGAGGAGAAGAATATAAGCCCTTTTGGGCTCAGGCTCAGTACTGGTATAATGTCAACTTGATGTTCCAAAATCACATTGTCAAGGGCAAGGTTACAGGAGGGAAGGAGAAAATTAAGGTTCCTTGCTTTTTTCCTCAGGAGCTCTGGTGATGTAGTGGTTAAAGCATTTGACTGCTAACCAAAAGACCTGAGGTTCAAAACTACTACCCGCTCTGTGGGAGAAAGATGAAGCAGTCTGAATCTATAAAGATTTATAGCCTTGGAAACGCTATGGGGGTCACCATGAGTCGGAATCAGTTGATAGCATTGGTGTTTTTTTTTTTCCTAATCAGTCTAATGCTGGATGTATAAATAGTACTTGTGCTCCTTTGTCTCACCTTTTATATTATTTCTTTATTAAAACAAAACAAAACAAACCCAGATCTTTGACAACCAGTGAAAAGTTATCCAGCCTTTGATGATTTCTCTTCTACTCTTTGGGCTCTCCTGGAGTTTTAGGAGGCTGCTGGCAGGAACATCCATGGGTGGACTCACTGAGCTCCTTGAACTGTTCTATCTCTCTACCTTAAAATAAAGGAAGCAGAATTACCTTTGCAAGAAAACAGAGTAACTTGATAGAAATGTGGTTGGTCTAACCCAGGATTCTTGCTGATGAAACAGACAGTTGTATTTGATATTCTTTTTATATAGTACCTAAAATCATCAACAAGAAATGAAAAATGATATTGCTAAATGTATTGTATTCATATAATAAGGAAGGAAAAAAATCTGACTTCTTCAGTTTTTAAGATGTATTGTTACAAAAGATTTTATGCAAACTTTACAAATGCTTTTTGAATTGAGTAATAAAAGCTAAATTTGCTATGTCACTTCATACATGTACTAACCCATTTCTCCTCTCAATAATATTCTGTTGTAGGTACTAATA
Source organism: Orycteropus afer afer (assembly GCF_000298275.1). Taxonomy (NCBI): domain Eukaryota; kingdom Metazoa; phylum Chordata; class Mammalia; order Tubulidentata; family Orycteropodidae; genus Orycteropus; species Orycteropus afer. Next base: position 2,381,485 of record NW_006921895.1, read on the forward strand.
TTAGCCCTATTTTACAGGTTTAAGAAAACAGAGGCACAGAGGAGTTAGTAATTTGCCTAAATTCACACAGCTAAGAAGTGAGTCATATTTAAACCCAGGAACTCTAGTCTGGGAGCTATATACTTAGCCATAATGCCATATTGTGATTAAGTAAATGCTTGTACTCTTTCAAATCAAAGATAATGAGTTCTTTTCAATTCTGCTAAAGATCCAGAAGCCATCACTAGGACCAATGAATAGAAAATCGACAAGGGACTGATTGAAACTCAATATGAAAACAAATCAATATTCTTACTTTTAAGAGTTGCCTAACAATGCAATATGTTATAAAGTAGAGATTCTCAGATGTAACTGAATACCACTGATGAAAGAACTCAAGCTTTGGAGACTTGGTTCAAATCCGGGCTCTGTGATTTCTTACTGTGTGCTGGTGGCTAGGGCACATAAGTTAACTTTAGCCTCAGTTTCATCATCTTTAAATAACAAACAACAAAACAGGACGATAATAAGTAACTCCATAATTAATTGTGAGGATGTAGTAAAATATTTCAAGGTCATGACTCATTATAAGTAACCAGCAGCATTCATTTCCTCTCTTCTGCCAACTGAGGAGTTGTCCAACAGAGTTTGCAAGTTACCTTACAGGATCTGGAAAAGTGAAGAGAGGGATTCTTGCATCAAAAAAGAGGTTAGTTTAGCTATTTAGTATTAACTGCATCACCTGAGAGTTTGTTAGATATGCAAATTCATGGGCCCTCACCTACTAAATCTGATCATCTTGGGTGGGGCGCATCAATCTTTGCTTTCCAGATTGCTTATGATCAGTAAAGTATGCAACATGCTGACCTATGTGATCTCCAGGGACTCTTTCAGCTTTAATTCTGTAGTTCCGGTTCATCCCTCATCCACCACCACCCATCTGATAATTGCTACCATTTGATGAATACTTCCTGTGCTCAAACATGCGAGTACATACATGCATTACCTCATTTAATCCTTATGTTTGTGAGGTTGGTCTGTTATCACCCACATGATGCAAATAAGAAAACTGAGACCTTAAGGAACTGGCAGACTGGCATTCCAGTCTGAGTCCATTTGGAACTCCAGTTTCTAGACATTCTGCTAAACTAATCACAAGTGTCTTGTAACTCCAGCAAGGATCCAGTAACCAGTGGCCATCTAGTCAATTCCGAACCATGGCAACCCCACATATGCAGCATAAAACTGTACTCCACAGAGTTTTCATGGCTGTGACTTTTCAGAAGCAGATTACCAGACCTTTCTTTCAAAGTGTCTCTCTGTGGGTTTGAACTGCCAATCTTTCAGCTAGCAGTCCACCATTTAACCATTTGCTCCACCCTGGGACTCCTAAGAAGGACCCAGAGGGGAGCTATTTGTCTTTCAAATCCATTCATCTGAATAATAGGGTAAAGGAATGAATACTTCCAGACAAGTCATACAGAGGGTTTTGTGGAGGTCACTAGCTGGTCTTCTCAAGACTAGAAAATGCTAAGAGGTCATGGGGTAGAGAAAAGCGGGGCCATGAGGGTCTTCCCAGGGAAATGCTCAGTGAGAAACAACGTTGTGGGTGAAAGTGCTGCTTTTAGCAACCCACAACTGAGAAACCAAGCTGTAGGTAATTATTATTTTTTTCTGGCTATAAATAAAATGCTCTTAAAGAAGAACAAAGGAGAAAGAGCAGTTGAAGGAGATTTGTTCACGCTCTCCCCATCAGCCTCTCTGGATGATGAAGCCATGAGTCCTGCCACCTCTACTGGTGAAGCTTCTGCGAGAACATGTCTTAGAACAGAATTTATGGTCAGCTGAGCTGGGAGAAGATGTGGCTACACATATCATCCTCTGTGATCCTGAAGCAGAGCAAATCAACAATGAAGATCCAAATAGTTTATTGCATATATAGAGAGACCTTCTGTCCCATCACTTTGGTGATCTTGCCTCTCCTCTACATCCCCTTTAGCACACAGACTTACGTCTCCAGCTCTGTAGTAATAGAAGTAAAATCTCATCCATTGGGCCTACATTGGATAGTGGCTTTAGTTCTGCAGTCCAACTTCTCAATCAGTTCTCTTGTGGCTATGACCTGAAGTGAGCATGAAGTGGGTGGGGGCTCTAGGCTACAGGAATCCATGGGGGTTCTGAGGACTTTGTAAGTCAAATCACAGCCTGGATGTCTCAGGATTCCAGGTTAGAATATATCAGCTTCCATGAAATGGGACACACCTATGATTTAAGGATGATTAACCCAAATGAAAATGTCAAATCTTAATGAGGTATGTGGAGACTCCTCTGGTGCCTGCTGAATCTTATTGTTAATCACCACCATGATATCTTTATGATATAAAAATCTCTTTACCACTCTATTTCATCTTGTTCAAAATTTTTGAACATTAGTCTTTCACAGCATAGTGCCTAAGGCATTTGACTGATAACCAGAAAGGTGGTGGTTCAAACCCACCAGCCACTCCTCGGAAGGAAGACTGGGCAATCTACTGCCGTAAAGATACTGCCTTGGAAATCTGAGGAGGGGTGTTTTGGTTACCTTGTGCCACTCTAACAAGAATATACCACAAATGGGATGGCTTTAACAAACAGGAGTTTATTCTCTTACAGTTCAAGAGTCTAGAAGTCCATGTTCAAAGTGCCAGGCTCTGGCACTTTGTGTGAAAGCCCCTCGACCTTGGGCTGCAGCTCTGCTTCTTGCTCCTGGCTCACTGAAGCTAGAGGCTTTTCTTCACTCAGACAGCTGCTGGCTGCTGAGACTGACAAGCCCAAGGCTGACAAGTGAAAAGGCGTGGTTACCAAACCACATGGCAGCCATCAATTCAAATTCATTGGAAGTCCTAAGGTTGGCAGAGCATGGCAGGCTGCTGAACAATGACACAGATACATGAAGGGTTCAAGCATGCCATATGCTAGAGACCATTCCCAAAGCTGCTGCTTATATACATACCGAAAGCACCTACTCAGCTGCTTGTGGTAGATCCCACCATGGAGTTGAATGCCAGTTTCATCATGGGGAATAACTACCACCAGCTGCCCAGCCACTCATCCAGGCCCAACCAAGTTGACATACAACTTTAACTACCACAAGGGGTCACAATGAGTAGGAATTGACTTGACAGCAGAGTTTGGTGTTTTTCATACCCACTTAGTACATGAGAACTGGAGACCCTGGGGATTTGTAGAGATGAAGGTAAATAATTAAGCTTTAAATTAAATAAAATAGATAGGAACTATTTACTGAAAAATAATGAGAGAACTCGAGAGGCAATTATCTGGCACACCACCTCAACAGTTCTTCTAGGTCTTTTTAGGGAGAGGTTACATCTCTTGTTTACAAGCCAAGTTCTTAATACACAAGGTTTAATTGGGATGCTAACAAATGCACCTGTTTCCAGCCATAATATCTCATCTGCAATAAACATCAAGGTTGCATCTGAATCATGAGCATTGGGTGGCCTGTGGAAGGGTTGCTGACTAAAATTATGGGTCTCATTCCCTTAACTTTTGTTCTGAGCACTATCTAGAAATCAGAATGACCCTGTTGTTAGGTACTGTCCAGTCAGCTCTGACTCATAGCGACCATGTGTACAACAGAATGAAACACTGCCTGGTCCTGCACCATCCTCACAATCCTTGCTATATTTGAGCCCTGATAGACCCTAATCTTCACATTTTTTCACTTTCTATACACATATTTATGCACACACCAGAGGTAAGAGTCTCTAGCTCTCGTAGGGCTTATATTCAAGTGGAGGAGACAACCAACGTACATATAGTAAATGCATACATATAGAGATTGAGTAAAAACAGGCTAAGAGTGTACATAGGGTGGCGGGTTACCTCTTGACCATAATAATCAGAGAAGATGCGGTGCAAGCAAAGAGAACAGCAAGAGCAAAGGCCCTGATGCAGGCAGGAGGCTGGTATATCTGTTTTTTCTTTTTAACAAACTTTTATAGTACTTACCACATACCAGGAACTGATAAGCTCACTGCTATCGAGTCAGATCCAACTCCTTGGGATCTGACCCCTCCTTGGGTGATCACTATGGAAGTAGATTGCCCAATCTTCCTTCCAAGGAGTGGTTGGTAGGTTTGAACTGCCAGTCTTCTGGTTAGCAGTCAAATGCCTTAGGCACTACCTCAGTTAACTCTGGTGGTGTAGTGCCTAAGGCACTGACTGCTAACCAGAAGGCTGGCAGTTCAAACCCACCAGCTGCTCCACGGAAGGAAGACTGGGCAATCTACGTCCATAGAGATACCATCTTGGAAACCCAAGGAGGGGTCGCTATGAGTCGAATTGAGTTGACAGCAGTGAGTTAGTTTAATTCTCATAAGAACCTTGTAAGGTAAGTACTATCATTATTTGTAAAATATTACATTTTACAAATTAAGAATTTGAGGCACAGAGAGGTTAAGTAATTTTCCCAACAGCTGGTAAGTTGCAGAACCAGGATTCAAACCCAAGTACTCTGACCCAAGGGATTGTGTTCATACCCACTTTGCAGGGGTTTCTCAAACTTCAATGCACATTGGACTCACTTGGGGATCTTTAAAAGCTACTAATCCCTGGCTCCCACCCTCAGCCATTCAGTTGGAATTGGTGTGTGGTGAGACATGGGCATAAGGATTTTTTAGAAAGCTCCCCAGGCAACTGGAATGTGCAGCAGATTTGGGGAACAAAGCACCATGCATAGAGTAACAACAACATGTCTAGGCTCTGTGAATAAGAAGAGAGTGCTATTTTCCCCTTTTGTGCTCTTGTAGGTTGCCTTTTGCCTGTTTATACACATTTGCCAGAATCAGAAGCATCATCCTAACCATTTCTCACTTAAAGAACAGATGGGCTATTTTGAATCAAGAAGAACTCAGTTACAATCGCTATGTCATTAACATCAACTGCACATCATCTGACCCTTGCTCTTCCTCTGTTCTGGGTGCTGAAAAATGCCAGAACACCTCACAGAGGCCAGCCCTGAGGTGCACAGACATCAGTCCATCATGTTCTGTATATTCTCCAGAGCTGGTGCTCACTCAGAACTCTGGTTCCTCTTTGTTCCACCAATGTACTGGCCTGCGTGTATGCTACAAATGGCTCCTCTGTTCACTAGAAGGTTGATGAATCCAGCTAGTGGAGGACTTTCGGCATTGGAAGAAGGTTAAAGTTTGTGTCTATGTTGAGATCACAGGCAACATGAATACTTAGGGACACCAGAAAATTGGGACAAATATTATCACTTTTGACTTTTGATGTAGAACACATCCCTGATATTTCTCTAAGGTTGGACAATTTTCCTGTCTACTGGGTAGAACTCACAGGAGGATAAGTGGTCACTATGAGTCTTTGGGGAGTCCCTCGATGGTTCAAACACACTCAGCTGATAACCGAAAAGGATGGCAGTTCAAGTCCCCTTAGAGGTGCCTTGGAAGCAACACCTGGCAAACTATTTCTGAAAAAGCAGCCATTGGAAACCTTATGGAGCTCAATTCTACTTTGTCACACATGAGGTCACCATGGGTTGGAATTGACTTGATGGCAAGTAGTTGTTTGATTGGTTATGGGCCTTTCTTTGACTCATGTTTTGATTGGTGTGTGGGTAAATCAGTTTGGATATCTGCAACAGGCCTTCCAGAATATGCCACACTTGAATGAGGGAAACATTGAGTGCTCTGGAGACTGAGGAAATGCCTCTTTCCCTGCTGATTAAAGAAGAGCACAGGGAGGTTGAGACAGCTTCTCAATACCACCTCTGATGAGTTGTAGAACTGGAAATGGAAATGAGGGTGTTGTTGCCAGGTGTGGCTGCTTAAACTCCACACCCCATTCATGAGGAGGGAAGCCTTCCAAGGATTTCAAAATGGGCAGTGAAGCGATGAAAAGAGATGATTAAGGCACAGATGCCAAGGACAGGGTCTATATTACTTACAATCCTACAGCATAATATTTTATGTAATTATAATGTTTCACGAGGGTAGCAAAGGCTATGCTGTAAAATGCCCTATCAAAGTCCCAGATGGTGAACCAGGAATTATGAAATGAAGCTGTGGGTTAAGAAGCCAGTGCCATCCGCATTCTCCAATAATGTTGTATACAATTAGCATTCACGAGTAATGGCTCAGAGCTGATTCCAAGTGTAAGGATTTAACTACAGAAAAGTCAGATACATGTTGAAGACATTTGATTAGATTAGAGCCCTCCAACATTCCTAAAGTTTAGTGGTTAAGGCATTTAGCTGCTAACCGAAAAGTCAGTGGTTCAAACCCACCAGCCTTCCATGGAAGGTGAGGCAGTTTCTCCCGTAAAGATTTTAAAACAAACCAAACCCACTGCCATCGAGTTGATTCTGACTCATGGTAATTCCCATTGGGTTTCTGCAGCACTAAATCTTTACTGAAGTAGATTGCCCAGTCTTGTTTCCATGGAGTGGCTGCTGAGTTTGAACCACCAACCTTAGGGACTGTGGTGGTGGCTATGAGTCAGAATCGACTCAACGGCAGTGACTTTGGTTTGGAATATTCCTAAATATGACATAATTAAGGAGCTCTGGTGACATAGTACCTAAGGCATTTGACTGTTAGCCAGATGTTTGGTGGTTCAAATCCACCACCTGCTCCATGGCAGGAACATGGGGCAATCGGAAGGAAGACAGGTCAATCTACTTCCATAAAGATTTACTGCCTTGGTAACACAATGTGGGTCAGTATGAGTTGGAATCAACTCAGCAGCAGTGAGTATGATATACTTTGGAGCAAAGGGAATAATTTGCTCCTAATTTCAAACACTTGAAGATTTCATGAAAAGCAATATGCTTAAAACTTAAAAATGTTGCTGATATGTGATGAGTATTAACTAAGTTAGTTAAATGACAGGCATCTATGAGTAGTAGCCTGTGGGCTGTTGTTGCTGTCAGCAGAGCTCAGGGTTCAGGGAGTCTGAATTTGCATGGGTATCAAATATTGTATGTAAGTAGATGGTTTTTGTTAGTTGCTATCAAGTTGATTTCAATTTACAGAGTTCCCTTGTGTGTAGAATAGAACTGCCTCATAGGAGTTTTTTTTTTTTTTTTTTTAATTGTGAGATTTGGGTGAAAATTTATAGAGCAAATTCACTTTCCATATAGCAGTTCACATACACTTTGTCTCATGACATTGATTGCAGTTTACCACAATGCAACAGCTCCCCTCTCCCTTCCTCCCGATAGTTACCTCTTCCCTGTATCCATGCCTCCATGCACTCCTGCCCCTTGAGCTGTCTCCCTGTGCATAAACAGCCCTTCTTTCTCCCATGGTTGTTCTCTCCAAGGAGTGTATCTACCTCAGGTAAATGTACAACTCATATGCCTGTCTTTTGTTTGGCTGGAAGCCACAGGTGTGGGTTCAATTCCAGATCTGAAGGGCAGCTAGGGGCCATAATCTCAGTGGTTCCATCAGGCTCTATCAGACCAGCAAACCTGGTCCCCTTTTTTTTTTCTCCAAATGATTTTGAGTTTTGTTCTACATAGTTCTCCCTTTCTATCCAAGATGTCCTACATAGATCCCCTTCCGAGTGGTTGACAGTGGTAGCCGGGCATCATCCAGTTCTTCTAGTCTCATAGTCGTATAGGCTGCAGATCGGATGGTATGCCAGTTGCTAGGACAAATTCTTTCTATGAATCTTTGGTTTTCTTCATTCTTCTTTGCTCTGGATCAGGAGAGACCCATCGTTGCATCTAGATGGCTGCTTGCAAGCTTGTGAGATCCTAGTTGCTATTCACTGAAGTAGGAAGTGGAACAATGTTTCGTGTAGTATGTTATGCCAGTTGAGCTCCCCTGGGACTATGGTTCAAGCCCACAGGTTCAACTACTCGATCCCTCTGGATAGCTGGCTGTGAATAAGAATGGACTACAACCTTGTCCTTTGTCAGGTCTACTGTACACCTGGGAATTTATATCATACAAATATACTTATAGGACCATTGTCTGCCAACCCTATACATGGTCTTCAGTACACTTCTTGTTTCATGGACATAACTAATAGTTCAGGCTGTCTACCCATTGATCCACTCATATACCCATGTTTTCCTTCACTGAAAATGCAGTACTCTATGTGCCAAAGGGTTCCATATTTGTTGTCTGTACCTCCCATGTACCTCTCTATGTCTTCCTCTTCCTCAATGCCGCAATGTTGATCACTCATATTTGGTACACTGCCCTTCTCTTCACCCAAATCAATACTTATCGCTATCTATCTAATAGCCTTCCCTCTCCTCCCCTCCTACCCCTGGTAACCAACAAAGAAAATTTCCTTCCATAGATAAACTTTTCCTTGACTCTTACAATAACGGACTAATACAATATTTGTCCTTCTGTGATTGACTTACTTCACTCAGCATAATGTACTCCAAGTTCATCCACGTCATGCGGTGTTTTGCAGATTCTAGGTTATTCTTTAGGGTTGCATAGTATTCCATTGTGTGTATGTACCATAGTTTGGTTATCCATTCCTCAGTTGATGGACACCTAGGTTGTTTCCATCTTTTGGCTATTGTAAATAGTGCTGCGATGAACATGGGTGTGCATATATCTGTTCTTGTCATAGCTCTCACTTCTTTAGGGTATATACCTAGTAATGGAATGGCTGGGTCAAATGGTATTTCTAATTCCAACTTTTTAAGGAATCACCATACTGCTTTCCACAGTGGTTGTATCATTTTACAGTCCCATCAGCAGTGTATGAGAGTCCCAATCTCTCCACAACCTCACCAGCATTTGTTATTTTCTGTCTTCTTGAACTTTGCTACTAGTGCTGGAGCAAGATGGTATCTCATTGTTGTTTTAATTTGCATCTCTCTAATGGATAATGATCGTGAGCATTTCTTCATGTTTGTTGGCTGCCTGAATATCCTCCTTGGTGAAGTGTCTACTCATATATTCTGCCCACTTTTTAATTGGATTATTTGTCTTTTTGTTACTGAGGTGTTGAAGTTTTCTATAAATTCTAGAGATAAGTCCCTTGTCAGATAGACCATTGCAAAATATTTTTTCCCAATCTATAGGTTCTCTTTTGACTCTTTTGGAGAGTCTTTGGAAGCACATAAAAATTTAATTTTTAGAAGGTCCCATTCGTCTAGTTTCTCTTCTGCTGTTTGTGCATTTTGGGTTATGCTTGATAGTCTATTTATTCCATATATGAGGACCCCTAAATTTGCCCCTAGTTTTTCTTTGAGGAACTTCATAGTTTTAGGTTTCACATGTAAGTCTTTAACCCATCTGGAGTTAGGTTTTGTGTATGGTGTGAGGTACAGATCTTGTTTCATTTTTCTGCAAATGGATCTCCAGTTTTGCCAGCACCATTTATTAAACAAATATTCTCTTCCCCATTTAATGGATTTAGGACATTTGTCAAAGATCAGCTGACCATAGGTTGATGGATCTATTTCTGGGTTCTCAATTCTATTCCATTGGTCTATTTCTCTGTCATTATACCAACCAGGCAGTTTTGATTACTGTGGCTGTATAGTAGGTTTTGAGATCCTACAGTTTGAGACCTCCTACTTTGTTCCTTTTCTTCAATAGTGCTTTGGTTCTCCAAGGTCTGTTTCCTTTCCATATAAAGTTAGTGATTGGTTTTATAATATTCCTAAAGTATGTTGATGAGATCTGGATTGGGATTGCATTAAATATATAGATTGCTTTGGGTAGAATTGACATTTTCACAGTGTTCAATATTCCTATCCATGAGCATGGGATGTTCTTCCATTTATGTAGATTTCTTATGGTTTCTTGGAGTAGTTTTTTATAGTTTTCTTTGTATGGGTCTTTTGTGTCCCTGGTAAGGTTTATTCCCAAGTATTTTATTTTATTGGTAGCTATTGTAAATGGTATTGATTTCCTTATTTCTTTTTCAGCACTCTCTTAGATGATGTAAGGGAACACAACTGATTTTTGGATGTTTATCTTGTATCCTGCCATGATGCTAAATCTCTCAATTACTTCCAGTAGATTTTTAACTGACTCTCTTGGGTTTTCTAGGTATAGGATCATATCATGAGCAAATAGGGATAGTTTGACTTCTTCCTTACCAATTTAGATGTCTTTGATTTCCCTTTCTAGCTTTATGATCCTGGCTAGGACTTCCAGTATAATGTTGAATAGAAGTGGTGATAGAGGGCATCCTTGTCAGGTTCCTGTTTGCAAGAAGAATGGTTTCAATCTCTCTCCATTGAGAATAATATTGGCTGTTGGTTTTGCATAGATGCCCTTTATTATGTTGAGGAATGTCCCTTCTATTCCTATTTTGATGAGAATTTGATCAGGAATAGGTGTTGGATTTTATCGAATGCCTTTCCTGCAAATTGATGTGAACATGTGGTTTTTCTCCTTTGTTTTATTTATGTGGTGGATGACTTTGATTGTTTTTCTAATGTTGAACCATCCTTGAAAACCTAATATGAACTGCACTTGGCCATAATGAGTGATTTTCTTGATATGTTGTTGGAGTCTATCGGCTAGGATTTTGTTAAAGATTTTTGCATCTATATTCATGAGGGATATTGGTCTGTAATTTTACTTTTGAGTGATGTCTTTGCCTGGTTTTGGTATCAAGGTTATGCTTGCTTCATAAAATGAGTTAGGGAAGATCTGTTGAACTTTTCCACATCAGTGTGTAGTAGTCTAGGTAAGTGGTGTGTTTCTAGAAATCTGTCCATTTCTTCCAGATTTTCAAATTTGTTGGAGTACAGTTCTTCATAGTATCCTGATATTAT
>NW_006921895.1:2394467-2417779 GCF_000298275.1 Orycteropus afer afer
AATCTTCTGGATTTCTATCTGTAGATTTAGAATCCTTTCTAATTTTTCATTTATTTTGTCATTTTGTTCTTGTATTTTCTTTCAAAATTCTTCTAGGGTTTTGTCTGTGTTTTTCTTGGTCTATCTCTCAATCCTTTGAAGATACCTAAATATAATTCTTTTGAATTCCTTATCAGAGAGTTCCAGTGCTGCTTCTTCCTCATGGATGTGTTCCAGGTCTGTATCCTGCTCCCTTCTTTCTACCACTTTATGCTGCTTCTTTGTGTGGATTGTGGTTGTCTGTTGTCTACGAGACATCGTGGCATTGTTGTATTTAGATCTTCGCTAACTGTTTGTGAAGAGCAGCCAAGGGTGACTCAGGCTCTTATTGGTTCTTGTTTATCATTGGCCCATTGGTGGAGAAGGAAGTGCTGGCTCTCACTCAGTAAGTGAAACTGCAGGAGTTGTGGGTGTAGTTGCGTTTTATGTGGACTGTTGCTGTCTTCCACTCATTTAGACAAAAATAACAATTGAATAAGTATCAAAAAAGTAAAAGCAAATGGACAAAAAATACACCATGTATTCACATGGGAACAGTAACCAAAAAAAGAATAAAGGGGTAAAGAAGGAAAAATAAAGAAAGAAAGAAAAAAAGAAAAGAAACCTGAAACATCTGGGGAGAGGGCAAACAGAGAAAAATGGTGGAGAAGGAGAATAATGAAGAAAAAAATGGGAAAAATGCAAGAAGAAAAACAAAGAACAGGGTTAAGCATGAGAATAATAATAATAATAATAATGCACCCAGGAATAGGGAAAATAAAAAAAACCTGAGAACTAGAACATGGGAGGGGAAGAAGAATAATAGTAAAAAGGACAAAAATAATAATAGTAGTCGTAGTTTTAAAACACACAAAAACAAGCAAACTGAAAAACAGAAAAAAGGAAAAAAAATTGGTGCAGGGTAGGGCAGGGCACCCCGCCCCCTTCTGAGCATGGAATTCCTGCCGGCCCAGAAAATGGGTGGAAGTGAGGGATGTCCACACCTCCATTCACCAAGAGGGTGTGGGATATAAGAGTAACGAGGGGAATGTTGCACCTTTCCTGTTCTCTGTGTCCTTGGGGTACCTGGCAAGTGGAGTCCGCTTTTAAGTCCCTGGAATCTGAGAGAATGCTATCACTTTAAATTCTCAAAATTGTCAAACCACTTGTACACATTCAAAATGGCTGCACCCTCCCAATAGGTAAAAATCCATAGCTCAGCCCACCTTTCTTTCCACTGCTTTTCCTTTTTATTCCCCAGCCATCAGAGCAGTCCTCTGTGCAGTCCCTGTCTAGCAGGGCTGATTTTTAGTTTAATTCTTAGGTCCGATCACTACTCGGCAATATCCAAGCTGTCTGTGCCATCAGGATCACTGCCAGACCACTGCTCCATATGTCTCCTTTTTTGGTGTTTTCATGTAAATTCTTCTAATTGGAGTTTAGTCCATTTCTATATCCTTCCCTTCAAGGCTCAGGGGTCCAGGATTATCTTTTCTGTCTGTGTTATTGGTTTTTCTTTTCTTTGTTGAAGAGGGTCTGTGTAGTCTTTCTGTCTATTCCTCCATCTTCGAAAGATCCCCTGTCTCATAGGAGTTTTAAGGCTGTGAACTTTCAGAAGCAGTTTGCCAAGCCTGCCCTCTGAAGTGATCTGAGTGGCATTGAACCATCAACCTTTTGGTTAGTAGTCAAACATTTAATCATTTTCACCACCCAGGGACTTGTGTATATAGACAACATAAATATGTATGAAAAACTGTTTTCAATTGAGTGCAAATGCTAAACAATTCCATGGAAACTTTCCTGATCTTATACTGTTTGCCATTATCTATTTTTGTAATCAGCAGACACTAGAATTTTTTGGAAATAAAATGAATTAATCCATTCAATTAATGATATAGCAGTAACAAAAGAACATACAGATAATGTGGGAAAATGTTCACCTGCCTTCTCTTCCTCCTGTTTGCATGGCATCAGGCCAATGGATAAAGGAACAGGACCCAGAGGGTCAGGTTCTGCTGGACTGATTCACTCTGAGCTACTGTCTCAAGACTTCAGCAGACAAATCCAGGGAAGGATGAGGACAAGGGGTGAAGGACAGGGGCAGGGGTCTGGTTTGTTGGAGAGTTAGGAGAGTTTTAAGAGCAGGAGAGGAGACATTAAGATAGTTTCTGTATCTGTAAGAGATTAAAAAGTAGAAATATCAGAAACAGGATTTTAAATAGTCCTGTGTGGACAAATGGAATCCCTTTCAAGAAATTTCAGGAAAGATTCAATTTGCCTTTTAGATACATTTTCGCTGACAAATTATTATTTGCTTGAATATGACACAATACAGAATGGGCAGAAGCTGTGGAAAATCTCATTTTACAAAGGTTTCAGTGGTTCTGTAATCGCCATACCCTTTCTCTTTTTCTTGTTCCCTGGTAACTTGTGAGCCTGGGAAGGACAACTAGAGCAGCAGGAGAAGCTTTCTGAGTCTGAGGAGGCCACAATCTTTGATCCAGAAAGTGGATTTGGACCTTGTCATTGAAACATTAGTGTGAAAGCTAAGAAATAAGTGAATATTAATACCTTGTTGATAATCAGTGGTAATTTGGTAGCAATAGTTAAGTCGTAGTTCTAGGCTGTGACCAGCAAAAGAGATCGTGAAAGATAGGAATTTCTTGTTAGTTGCCATCAAGTAAGCTCCAACTCATGGCAACCCCACGCACAACAGAACAAAACATTGCTCAGTCTTGTGCCATCTTCATGATCATTGGTACACTCGAATCCATTGTTGCATCCTCTGTGTATTTTGAGTGCCTTCCAAACAACCTAGGGACTTATCTTCCAGCATTACATTGGACAATATTCCATTGTGATTCATAGGGTTTTCACTGGCTAATTTTTGGAAGTAGATTGTCAGATATTTCTAGTCCAGTTTAGTCTAGAAGCTCTGTTGAAACCTGCCCACCGTGGGTGACCCTGCTAATATTTGAAGTACAGTAGCATAGCTTCCATTATAGTAACGCACAAGCTACCAGAGTACAACAAACTAACAGACAGGTGGTGGAAAGGACATTATGGTATTATATTTGCAGTTATTTTGTAAGAAGGGAAAGTGTTGACTAGAGTTTGGATAGAACAGCTTGCTATTGCAGATGGCCAGGGACATTATTAGGGGGAGCCAAGGGGCAATGATCACGAGGCAATACAATACTAATTTGGAAATGAGGCAGCTACAGTACTTACCTGCCAACAGTAAGCACTGTGCCATGCCTGAAGTCCTGCCAAAGGTGAGCATCACCATGCAACACCAAATGTACACTAGTAATCACGGGCAAAGTGGAGGTGAAGGGCCGTGAGCGAAACCTCTGACACTTTGCCTCACTATAGAGAAGGCTGAGTTTATATAAAAGTATAGGAAACTACACTAAAAGTGGAAACTCTAAGGACTCTAAGAATTTTGGGTAGGATTTTGTCCAAAATTTCCTATCAAAGCATTCTGTAATTTTCATTCCTAGTTCTCCTTACAACAATTATTGAATAAATATTTACTAAATATCTTCCTCTTTCAGAGTATAAGTTCCATGTGAGTACAGATAACCAGGTATTGTCCTTTTCATGGCTGTGTCCTCAGGGCCCAGCAGGGTGTCCAGCTCATGGTAGGTGCTCAATGATCATTGGTTCATGAAATGAATAAGATTAGTGATATCAGGGTGCAGTAGGGTAGAGTAGGAATGAATCCCAAGTCTGGAGGCTAGAACATGAAAGAATGTGTTCCAGTGAAGAAAGTTAAGAAGAAACTGCACAAGTAAAATTCTAGGAAAAGCAACTAAACTCCTCCCAATGAGGATGAGATTGACTCTTCCAGAACATTGCTACTCAAGTGTGGTTCATGGATCAGCAGCATTAGTATCACCTGTGAGCTTGTTGGTAGCTCTGGTAGCATAGTGCCTAAGACATTTGACTGCTAACCAGAAGGCTGGAGGTTCAAACCCACTGGCCACTCCGCGGAAGGAAGGTTGGGCAATCTACGTCCTTAGTGATACTGCCTTGGAAACCCAAGGAGGGGTCGCTATGAGTCAGGTCCGACTCAACTGGCACTTAACAACAACAACAACAACAACAACAACAGTGAGCTTGTTAGGCTGGGGTTATCCCTAGCACCACTGGCTGAAACTGAATAATTTGCATTTAAATGGCTCTCCTGGTGATTTGTGTGCCTTTAAAATCTGAGACACTGCTTTAGAGCATAAGCAAATACTCTGCTTCTTCATTATGTAATGAGGCTGTTGAAGACAGTGGCTAAGGGGAATCCAGGAAAGTGTGTGTGTGGTGGGAGATCTTCCCCAACTGTCATTACACATTGGATATAATGTTTACTCTTCAGATAGGGAAATCTCCTCGTATTAGTACAAGGAATGAAGCAATTTAATGTAGACTGAAGTTGGTATGTGAGAAGTTGGTATGTGAGAAGTGACTGAGAGGCAGTCCTGAAGTTGGTATGTGAGAAGTGACTGAGAGGCAGCCAAGCCATGCCAAGTTCTAGGCCATAACCATTATTGACTCACATGTGCAAAAAGGACACTATCCAATCAGAGAAATGGAAAGGCTAGAAGGCTGGAACTGTTGGCCCACATTTTTTTTATTGGTTGCATTTCAAGGAAAAGAGAGGGCAAATGAGCACAAATGAGTGAGCTCTGGAAGGTAAATGGCTGATTATACCAATGGGGTGTGTGTGTGTGTGTGTGTTGTGTGTGTGTGTGTGTGTTGTGTGTGTGTGTATAGTTGTGTTTGTGTCACTTTCAACTCACGGCAATGCCATGTGTGTCAGAGTAGAACTGTGCTTCATGGGATTTTTGAATAGCTGATTTTTTCAGAAGTAGGTTGCTGGCCTTTTCGTCCAAAGTGCTTCAGGGGAGGACTCAAACCTCCAACCTTTCTGTTAGTGACTTGAGTACATTACCCATTTGCACCGCCCAGGGTCTCCACCAGTGGTGTAAGTCAGTGATATTCAAACTGTGTCTTGTAGGATTCTGGACTCTCCAGAAGCTCCTCAGCGGCTGATGTGAGGGTGGGAAAGGTGAAGGGGAGCCAAAGTAGGAGGCTAGATTCAGCCAGGACAGCTGGCTTATATATGTGTTCTGCCTGAGACTGGAGTTGTACAAAGGGTGGGAGGATTGGCTTACATGTCATTTCAACTGGATTAATGAAAGAAAGTTTGGTCAACAGGAATGGTTTTAACCTAAAGAATTATAAAAAGTCATGGGGGTGTTTTCAGACCATCCCTATAGGAAATGAGAGAAAATATAAGAATGAGGATGCTCATCTTTGTAGTTGCCTATTATTTAACACAAATATGCAGCACCCATGGTAGCCTTCACAACTTAATCCCAGACCTTGTTCCAGCTGGGTCCAGAAGCAATCTCCTAGTTCTTATTTACACATAACTCTAGGCAGTCATTAGCAATTAATTTTAAATGGCTCTGGAGTTGAAATCCATTTTAAAATTTGTACTCAAGAAAATAGAAAAAAATGCCAATAATTTCTCCAATTATTTATATTTTAGTACTGTAATGGTGATTTGTTTGGAGACCAGAAGTGAGCACTTGTCAATTTTCCTAGCTATTCAGCACAATTCAAACACCCTTCCTATGACTGGGAAATTTTCTGCCTTATGAGTAACATCTGCCCGAGGATGAGACTGCAATTCATTTTTTCCCCCAGCCTCCCTTACATATAGACCCCCACCTATCATATGTGTCCATGTAAGATTTGTGGTTGGAAGAGAGTAGCATGAGGGAGCTAGCACTTCACAGTATCCATTTTTGGGTAAAGGTTCTGAGGAAGGTATCCAGCTTTCCAGGCCATCAAGGGTAGAGATTCTTGTATCTGAATACCAACTTCAGTGGTGCAAGCTGAAGTATCCTTATCCAGCCCCAGCTGGACTGGGGTCTTGGCTGGAGATGCCATGTGCTTTGGGCATTTTTCTTGACTTTGCAGCTTCTAGACATGATGTTTTAGTTCTCCTGGAGAGTCGCTGAGCTATCAAATATCCTTTAGTATGTTTCTTTCCTATTTAAACTAGCTAGAGTGGGTCCTATTATTTACAACTAAGAATCATGACCCTGTGGTTGAAAAAAAAGAATAATAAAGTTTCAACTCTTTGTTCTTCTCTGTATTAGTTAACATTTAGTGCTTTATAAAAAAGCCCATAATTTCATGGCTTAAAGCAAGAATCTTTGTTATTTCTCACAATTTCTGTGGCTTAAGAATATTCAGAAGTGGACCAGTCTTAGTTGGCACTGGAATGTGGCTTGGGGTGGTGTCATCTAAAGGCTTGACTGGGACTTAGGATCTGCTCCAGCATAGCTGGCAAGCTGGTGCTGGTTGGGTTCCCCTCCATGTGGACCTCTCTACAGGTTTGCTTGACTGTCATTACAAGCTTATTGCTTATTGCTGCTGACCTCTTTCGAGCAAGAAATCTAAGAAAGAGAAGCAGGCAGAAGCTCTCCCTTTTGTGATCTCACCTTGGCACCATAATTTTCTCCACATTCTGTATCTTAGAAATGAAATGTCTGTACAAGTCCTTTGCCCATTTTATGATTGCATTATGTGTCCTTATGTTGTTAAGTTGTCTAGGTTTTATATGTATTTTGCTTATTAGATTCTTATTGTATGTATGATTTCTGAAGATGTTCTCCTAGTCAGTAGCTTCTCTTTTTACTTTTTTTTGGTAAAATCTTTTAATGAACAAAAGTTTAAAATTTTTATGAAGTCCCATTTAATTATTTTGCCTTTTGTGCTTTTGTTATTTTATTAGATCATCCACTGTTAAAAGTTGGACTTGACAGCATTGCCCCTGCATTTTCTGCTAAGAATTTTATGGTTTTTCTTTACACATTTAAGTCCTTAGTCCATTTTGAATTTTTTTTGTGTGTATGGTATGAGGCATAGATATTGTTTCATTTTTCAGCAATGCGGAGATCTAGTTGTTTCAACACCATTCAAATGGTCACCAAACACATGAAAAGATGCTCAACATCATTAGCCACTAGAGAGATGCAAATTGAAACCATAATAAGCTATTATCTCACTCCTACTATGATGGCTAAGATAAAAACAAAACAAAACAAAAACACAGAAAATGACAAATGTGGGTGAGGATGTAGGGAAATTGGAACACTTACCTACTCCTGGTGGGAATGCAAAATGGTATAGCCACTGTGGAAACATATAGTGATTCCTCAAAAATTAGAAAAATGTGACTACCATCTGGTCCACCAACTCCACTCCTACAAATATACCTCAAAGACTTGAAAGCAGAGACTAAAACAGTGACTTTTACACCAATATTCATTGCTACACTATTCACAATAGCCAAAGGGTTGAAACAACCTACATTCCCATTAATAGATGAATGAACAAACACAATGTAGTACATATATACAAAGGGCTACTACTCAGCCAACAGGAGAAATGAAGTTTTGATACATGCTGCAGTATGGAAAGAATTTGAAGACATTATGCTGAGTGAAGTAAGTTAATCACAAAAGGAAAATAAAGCACTTGACTCCTTACCAGAAGGTTGGAGGTTCAAACCCACCAGCCACTCCTTGGAAGGAAGGTTGGGCAATCTATTTCCATAGAGATACTGCCTAGGGAACCCAAGGAGGGTTTGCTATGAGTCAGAGGCGACTTGATGGCACATAACAACAACAACAACATATAAAAAGGCAAGAAAAGGCAAATATATAAAGACCAAAGTTTATCAATGTTTACCAGGGGTGGAAAGGAGGAAGGAAAGAGGGCTTAACAATGATGGAAAAGTCACATTGATTAAGTACAGAATTACACAGCTGATGATTGCAATTTGTCAATAAGTTGTACCCCTGTAAAAAGTTAAATTTGTAAAAGTCTTATGAATTATACTTACACAAATGACCCAAAAATAAATAAATAAATAAAAAGAATAGCTGCTGAGGCTGCTTATGCACAACCAAAAGCCTCATGGGATTTGGTTACTTGGTTTGGAGGTTTAGGGTCATAGTTCCACAGGACATCCAGTTAATTGGCTTAAAATTGTGCTTAGTGCTTCTGTTCTACCTCCAAGCTTATTGCTTAGTGCCTAGGGTTTTAAAAATTTGCAAGTAGCAATCCAAGACAAAACAATTGGTCTCTATTCACCTGGATAAAGAGGAAGAAGGAGGACATGGAATGTGAGGTTAATTGCCACCGTGAACAATTGTCTCCTTTGCCATGAGAACAGAACTGGATGGTGTCCAGCTACTGTTACTGAACATTTTGATAAAAGATTCTATAGAAGAATCTTGATCAAAAGGGGGAAATGCAGAACAGAATTTCAAATTCTAATGGACTCCAAAATTTCTGGAACCATGGAGACTGGTTGAAACCCTGGAACTATTGCCCTGAGATAATCTTTAAACATTAACACCAAAATATCCTCTGAAGTCTTCTAAAAAAAACACCATAGTTTAGCTTAACTAGTAAAGAATGTCTGCCTTGAGAATTGTGCTCTTTAAAGATCTGTCTACATGGGATCAAAATGACAATAGTAACTCAAAGATTAGATAGGAGACTTAGGGGTCAGTGATTTTATATTAATGGAGGAGGAACAACTCAGAAAATGTGAGCAAGAATAGTTCTACAACTCAAAGAATGTAACCAGTGTTACTGAAATGTACATATAGAAACTGTTGAATTGGTGTATGTTCTGCTGTGTGAACTCTTAACAACAATAAGAAAATATATAAATTAATAAATTTACAAAAAATTTACCCTAGTCTTGGAAGACATCAAGGTCAATTGGCACAACAGAGTCCACAAAGAAAATGTTCTACATCCTATTTTGGTGAATAGTGACTGGGATCTTAAAAGCTTGAGTGACTATCTAAAGTGCATCTTTTAATATCTTCCTGTCTGGAGCAAAGAAGAGTAAAGAAAATCAAAGATTCATGGAAACAATTAGTCCAAAGTTCAAATGGACCACAGGAACTAGATGGTTCCCAGCTATCACTACTGACTACTCTGAAAGTGATCACATTAGAAAGTCCTAGATAGAATAGGAGAAAAATATGGAACAAAACTCAGGATCATAAAAATGGCCACGCTCATTGGTCAGATAGAGACTGGTGCAACCCTCGAGACTATGGCCTGTAGTCACCCTTCAAACCTGGAACTGAACTCACCTCTGTTGCTGAACTTTCAGCCAAACAATAGACAGGTCTATAAGGTGAACAATAACACCAGTGAGATACACACTTAGTACAATCAACCTTTCAATATCAGCATTTGCCCAATAACAAAGTTCAAAAGGCAAGAAGGGATAGAAAATAATGAGGAATGGAAATAAAAAATTCAGGGAGGAAGTAGGAAGTATGCTGTTACGTTATGGGAATTGCAATCAATGGCATGAAACAAAATGTGAAGGAATTATTGAATGGAAAACTGATTTGTTCTGTAAACCTTCACCCAAATCACAATAAAAAAGAAAAAGAAAAAAGTGGGTCACTACCTCCAGCTCACATTCATTGGGAAGGAAAATAGGCTCAGTGTTTTGAATGGAGTCATGTCAAAGAATTGACACATATTAAAACCACCAACTATGCTCTTTGCCCTCTCACTTTGTAGGACCTTCCCACAGTAAGTGAGGTAACTTGACCTGCCTTGAAACTTTGGGCTCACTCGCTTAACTTGATTTGGCCAAAAGGATGTTACCAAGTCATGGCACAATTAGGTATTTGAAAAGTGCAGTGTTATTTCACTTTCTTGCATATCTGCTACCACCATGAGAACATGCCCAAGCTAGCATCTTGAAGGATAAGGGACATGTGGTACAGAGTGAAGTATGCTAGTTACTTATGATTGCATAATAAATTAGCAAGTTAAAGCAACAAATATTTATCTTTCACTGTCTGTGGCTCAGGAATTCAGGAGCAGTTCAGCTGGTTGGTTATGGCTTAGAGTTCTAGCTTAAGGGGTTTCAGTCATCTGAAGGGTTGACTGGGGCTAGAGAATCTACTTCCAAGATATGTCTGGCAAATTTGCGCTGGATGTTGAGGCCTAGGTTCCTTGCCATGTGAGTCTCTCCATAAGGTTGACTATGTGTATTTCTGATATGGCAGTTTGCTTAACTGGATTGAGTGATCTAAGAAATTAGTGCAGAAGCCACAATGTCTTTTGTGACCAAGTCTTCAAGTATTTGTTCATTTGTTTGTTTTTAATATCCTATTAGTTACATAAGGAGCTCTGGTAGCATAGTGTCTAAGGCACTTGACTGCTAACCAGAAGGCTGATGGTTCAAACCTACCAACCACTCCTCGGAAGGAAGGTTGGGCAATCTACTTCCTTAGTGATACTGCCTCGGAAACCCAAGGAGGGGTCATGAGTCAGGTCTGTGAGTCAGGTCTGACTTGATGGCACACAACAACAACATTAGTTACATAATGTACATACTATTTTGTATGGAAGGGGATTGATTATACAGGGCATGAATACCAGGAGGCAAGTATCATTGGGGACAATCTTGGGGGCTCACTACCACAACAAGTTGTCCCAGCCATGCCATTTTAGGCCTGTTTTTAAACCTATATCAACCAGCAGCTAGCCTAACACCAAACATGGGCGTGAACTCTGGAAGATGAGAACTTCCCAGACAACTCTCAGCTGACTTGAGATGTGTGAGCAATAAATAAACTTTTGTGGTTCTTTGGCAGTATTATACAGCTGATACTAGCACATTAATGAAATTTATTTAAATTTAGATAATGAAATTTATTTAAATTTAGATAATGAAACTTATTTAAATTTAGATAATGAAATTTAGAGAAATATGAATTCAAATTTCATTGACAATCCTTAGCATTAGTTTTCCAACTGTTTAATACAAGATTCATATGTGGATAAGATCTCTGTTTTTGAGGACTTATTTGAATAATTTATATACATCTACACTTTTGCACCATTGATTTATTATTTTTTTTTTCTCCTGGAAAACAAACCTTTGGCTATTATAAATGATGCTGCTATGGACATTGTGTAGCATTGGGAAAGTCAACCACGAAGGAACTGTTTCAAGTGCTCAGAAGCAAGGATGTCTCCTTGAGGACTAAGGTGCACCTAACACAAGCCATGTTTCCAATTGCCTCGTATGCATGTGAGAGCTGGACAATAAATAAGGAAGACTGAAAAAGAGTTGATGCTTTTGAGTTGTGATGCTGGCAAAGAATGCTGAAAGTACCATGGACTGCTAAAAGAACTAACAGATCTGTCCTGGAGGAAGTACACCTGAAATGCTCCTTGGAAGCAAGAATGGCCAGACTTCGTCTCACCTATTTTGGTCATGTTGTCAGAAGGGACCATTCCTTGGAGAAGGATGTCATGCTTGGTAGGGTGGAGGGTCAACAAAAGAGGGGGAGGCCTTCAACGAGATGGATTGACACAGTGGCTGTGATGATGGGCTCAAGTATAGCAGGGATTGTGGGGCTGGCGCGGGATCGGGCAGTGTTTTGTTCTGCTGTGCATGGGGTCGCTACGAGTCAGAAATGACTTGATGGCACCTAACAACAACAACAACATGGACATTGTGGTACATGTTTGTATTTTTGGATGGCTTTGATTTTTTTAGGGGATAGTAGGAATATAACAGAGTAAAAAAACTGCCCATTCATTTTGATCCAATTTATTGTTTTGGGTACTTGCCAAAAAACAGTAGTATTTTGTAGGAGAGTTTGCTTAATAAAAAGTTAGGCCTCATGTTTGTATTTGCTTTATTTTATGAGAAGAAAAATGAGCATATGTTTTTAAATTTGAGGGGCAGGTTCCAAGATGCTCAAATTGTTTTTCACATCCTAGTCTCTTGTGTATAAACCTTTCCTCCTTCCTCCCTGCTTTCTTCCCTTCTTCCTCCCATCCTTCACTTTATTTCTTCCTATGATTTAAAAATGGATATGAATTTCAAAGACTGAATTGAACAGTTTCTAGATGGGGCTTTCTTTTTTTCATGAAAGGGAAGATAAAGTTAAGTGATTTTGATTTGGTCCAAATGGCTCCTTTTTCTGTGGAGTGATTTTGGGCTCTCATAAACATTCAAACATTTTTGTTGTCTCAAATTTTGTTCTGCTTATTACATCCTGCAAGAAAAGCTTTGATAAGCTGTAATGAAGGTAGCAGAACCCATAATAATCCACATTCTCTCCATCACTAAGGCCCTGGTAGCATTGCCATCAAAAGCAATCCAACATTTCATCTGCCATTGATGATGGGCTGGCTAGTCTGCAAACTGATGTTATGATCCACACATTCATGTACAAATGGCAGGTTGCAGGCTGTTATTTTATAGACTATAGGTTCTTAGGAAAGTTAGGTCCCTTTCTAGGGAAGATCATCTGTTCAAAATTTAAATTACATTTCAACAAGGACTAGTGGAGGACATATCCTCTATGTCTCACATATCATACATACATTTTTAAGGGAAACACTTCAAATTCTAGTTGTGTATAGTTCTTTTCCTGGACAAGCCACCACTTAACCCATTGTTGTCAACTGTTTTTGTTGTTAGGTACATTGAATCAATTCCAACTCATAGCGACCCTATGTACAAAAGAATGAAGTACTGCCCAGAATTACACCATCCTCACAATTGTTTCTATGCTTAGCTCATTTTTGCAGACACTGTGTCAATGCATCTCGTTGAAGGTCTTCCCCTTTTTTGCTGACATTATGCTTCCAAGCATGATGTCCTTCTCTAGGGACTGGTTCTTCCTGATAACATGATCAAGTATGAGATGAAGTCTTGTCATCTCGCTTCCAAGAAACAGTTTGGCTGTACTTCTTCCAAGACAGATTTGTTCATTTCTGGCAGTCCATGGTGTAGTCAATATTCTTTTCCACAATATAATTCAAATGCATCAGTTAGTTCTTTTGTCATCCTCGCTTCCAAGGAGCAGTCTGGCTGTACTTCTTCCAAGACAGATTTGTTCATTTCTGGCAGTCCACGGTGTATTCAATATTCTTCTCCACTACCATAATTCAAATGCATCAGTTCTTCTTTGGTCTTCCTTATTCATTGTCCAGTTTTGAATGCACATGAGGGAATTGAAAATACCATGGCTTGGGTCAGATCCAAAGGAGCTCTGGTGATGTAGTAGATAAGGCACTTGACTGCTAACTGGAAGGTCAGTGGTTCAAACCCACTAGCTGCTCTGCAAAAGGAAGACAGTGCCATCTGCTTTTGTAAAGATTTATAGCCTCGGAAATCCAAAGGGGCTTGCTTTGAGTTGAAAACTGCTCAATGGCAGTGAGTTTTTTTTTTTTTTTGGAGGTGTGGTCAGTTCCACTTTCATCTTCAAAGTGACATTTTTGCTTTTTAACACTTTAAAGAGATCTTTTGCTGCAAATTTTCCCAATGCAATACATCATTTGATTTCTTGCCTGCGGCTTCCTTGGAAGTTGATTGTGAATCCAAGTAAAATGAAATCCTTGACAATGTCAAGCTTTTTTCCATTTATCTTGATGTTGCTTATTGGTCCAGTTGTGAGAATTTTTGTTGCCTTTATGTTGAGGTGTAATCCATACACAGGAAATGCTTCAAGTCTTCTTCACTTTCAGCAAGCAAAATTGTGTCATCTGCATAGCACAGGTTGTTAATGAGTCTTCCTGATGCCATGTTCTTCTTTGTATAGTCCAAATTCTCAGATTATTTGCTCAGCATACAGATTGAATACTGTGGGGTCAGTGACTCTAACACCCCAAAAACGGTCTCAAACCCCATCTTGTTTAGCTGTACTTATAAGAAAATGCCAGCCATTCCCTTTTCCCTCCCTGCCACGTTTTGATCACCTCCTCCCTGTTAGGGATTAACCTGTTCTTTAGCTCAAACCAAAACCAAACTCACTGCTATGGAGTCAGATCCAACTCATAGCAACCTCTTCTTGGGTTTCCTAAGTGATATCACTATGGAAATAGATCGCCCAATCTTCCTTCTGATGAATGGCTGGTGTATTCGAACCACCAGTCTTCTGGTTAGCAGTCAAATGCCTCAGGCACTACCATACCAGATCGCTGAGCAATTAAAGCCCTAAACTGGCAGTGCTTTATCAAAGCAAATACAGGTCGTTCTGAAAGTGCTGTCTGGGACCCCTCCTGAGTGGCCCAGGTGCCACTAAGACTGGAAACTGATCACGTACCCTTCCAGTCCTGGTCATGTAGACCCCGTCCTCAATCCCCTAGACTCAGGCATAAATATTTCCAAAAGATGGGCAGGTTTTTGTGGATATTCTCAGATCCATTCCAGCCTGGCCACCCACTGGATCAGAAGAAGCTTTTAATAAGCTGTGTAAGTCTGTGTCTACCTTTTATCCATCATTTTGTAAACTCTCTCTCTCCCTCCATCTTGATTTTATTTTCCCCTCTTATTTTTAACAAAACTCATGCTGGTAACAGGATACCCTGACAGATTTTTTGGTTTCTCTGAACTCATTCAAAAGAAAATTTCAACCCCTCTGGGAAATTCCCAGGACAAATAGGTATGGTGAAAAGATTCAACCCTGAAACACATGTGTTCTGATATTAAACCATGCTGTATTCCTGTGTTCTGTTAGAATGACTACCTGTTGGTCTATATATAGGTTCCTTAGGAGCTCTGGTGACACAGTGCCTAAGGCACTTGACTGCAACCAGAAGGTTGGCATTTCAAATCCACTAGCTGCTCTGTGGAAGGAGGATGAGGCAATCTACTTCTGTAGAGATTTATCACTTTGGAAACCTAATGCATGTCACTATGAGTCAGTATTGATTTGATGACAGTGGGTTCGTTTTGGTTTTGGTTTATGTGGTCGATTAAGTTTTCTGGAGTTTCTATTCTCTGCAAAGTTATCCATAATCTGTTATGACCCACACATTCAAGTGCTTTTTCATAGTCAATTAAACATAGATAAACATCTTTCTGGTGTTTTCTGCTTTCAGCCAAAATCTATCTGACATCAGCAATGATATCCTTCATTCCACATCCTCTCCTGAATCTGGCTTGAATTTCTGACAGTTCCTTGTATGTACTGCTGCAGCATTTTTTAATTATTTTCAGTAAAATTTTACTTGCATGTGATACTAATGATATTGTTTGATAATTTCCACATTCTGTTTGATTACCATTTTTAGGAGTGGGCATAAATATGGATCTCTTTCCATTCCTAGGCAAGGTAGCTGTGTTCCAAATTTCTTGGCATTAATAAGTGGGCACTGTCAGCATTGCATCCGTTTGTTGAAACATCTCAGTAGCTATTGTTGTTAGGTGCCATTGAGTCATATCCAACTCATAGTGACCCTATGTACAGCTGAATGAAACACTGCCTGGTCCTTTGGATATTCTGTCAGTTCCTGGAGCCTTGTTTTTTGCCAGTGCTTTCAGTGCAGTTTGTACTTCTTCCTTTAATGCCATCAGTTCTTGATCATATACTATCTCCTAAAATGTTTGAATGTTGACCAGTTATTTTTAGTGCAGTGACTCTTTCCATCTTCTCTTGATGCTTCCTGCATTGTTTAGTATTTTGTGCATGGAATCTTTCAATATTGCAATTCGAACCTTGAATTTTTCTTTAGTTCTTTCAGCTTAAGAAGTTCTGATCACATTTGTTCCTTTTGATTTCCTAGCTGCAGATCTTTGCACATTTCCTTATAATATTTTACATTGTCTTCTTGAGCTTCCCTTCAAAATCTTCTGTTCAGCTCTTTTATTTCCTCATTTTTCCATTGTCTTTAGCTACTTTACGTTCAAGACCAAGTCTCAGAGTCTCTTCTGACATCCATTTTGGTCTTTTCTTTCTTGCCTTTTTAATGATGTTTACTTTCTTTATATGTGATATGTTTGATGTCTTCCTACAACTTGTCTGGTTTACAGTCATTGGTGTCCAATGTGTGAAATAAATTCTTCATGTGGTCTCTAAATTAGGTGTGGTATAATTATGGCTATATTTTGGCCCTTGTTGACTTATTTAAATTTCATCAGCTTCAACTTAAACTTGCATATGAACAATTGATGGTCTGTTGAATAGGTGGCTCCTGGCCTAGTTCTGACAGATGATATTGAGTTTCTCCATCATCTGTTCCCACAGATGTAGTCAATTTGATTCCTGTGTATTCCATCTGGTGAGCTCCACATGTATAATTACTGTTTATGTTGTTGAATAAAGGTATTTGCTATGAATAAGTCATCGGTCTTGCAAAATTCTATCATGTGATCTCTGGTGCTATTTCTATCACCAAGGCTACTAATCCCAACAATTGATGCTTTTTCTGTGTTTTCAACTTTCACATTTCAGTCACTAGTAATTATCAATACATCTTGATTGCATGTTTGATCAATTTCAGACTGCAGAAGTTGGAATAAATCAGTTTCTTCATCTTTGACTTTAGTAATTGGTGTGTAAATTTGAATAATTGTATTACTTGTTTTCCTTGTGGGCATATGAAAAGCCACTGTCATTGAGTTGATTCTCACTCATAGTGACCCTATAGGGACAGAGTAGAACTTCCCTATAGGGTTTCCAAGCTGTAAATCTTTATGGAAGCAGATCGCCTCATCTTTCTCATGTGGAGCAGCTGGTAGTTTCCAACTCTTGACCTTTCGGTTAGCAGCCAAATGCTTTAACCACTGCACCACCAGAGCTCCTTGTACTTCAGGATAGATCTTAAATGTTCTTTTTGATAATGAATGTAACATCATTCCTCTTCAATTTGTTATTCCCGGCATAGTAGACCACATGATTATCTGATTCAAAATGGTCAGTATCAGTCTATTTCAGCTCACTAGTGACTAAGATATTGATCTTTATGGGTTCCATTTCATTTTTTGATGACTTTGATTTCAGGCTTCCTACATTTCACATTCCAATTATTAATGGATGTTTGCAGCCATTTCTTCTCCTTTTGAGTGGTGCCATATCAGTAAAAGAAGGTCCCAAATCTTTATTCCACCCACATCATTAAGGTCAACTCTGCTTGAAGAGGCAACCCTTCCCCAGTCATATCTTGAGTGACTTCCAACCTGAGTGACTCATCTGGCAATATAACACTGTTTTGCTGCTATTCATAAGGTTTTCAGTCCTCAATCATTTTCCAGAGGTAGAGCACCATGTTTTCTTCCTAGCCTGTCTTAGTTTGGAAGTGCAACTGAAATCTGTCCACCATGATTGACTCTGATGGATTTGAAATACCAGTGGCATAACTTCCAGCCTCATAGCAACACATCAAGCCATTACAGTATGACAAACTGACAGATGAATGCCATTTAACCCATTCCAAAACCAAAAAAACAAATTCACTGCCATTGAGTCGGTTCCAACTCATAGTGACCTCCCCTTGGGTTTCCAAGGCCATGTATCTACCGAAGTAGATTGCCCAGTCTTTCTTCTGAGGAGTGCCTGGTGAGTTTGAATCACCAGCCTTCTGGTTAGCAGTCAAATGCCTTAGCCACTACCCACCAGAGCTCAAACCCATTAGAGAATGGTAATTTCTACTCGTAGAATCTATAGTAGACATATAGGGTCATTTCCCAGTGTCTACTCCCCATTGACCTTCCTCAAAAAACCTGTCCTGTACCAACCAGGTTGGGCCCTGATTAGTTAAGTCAACTGCTCCTTAACCTCTGTGATTAGATCATCATTGGTCGCATGCTACAGGTCAGGCCAATTAGGCCTATACGACTCACTTTTAGCCCTTTCATATGAGCTATTGTGATAGTAGACTGTCTCCATTCTCTAGGCTCTGAAACTGTGAGCATGGGGGAGGGAAAAAAAGCAATATTACATATTTGTATACTTTTCAAAATCGAAATAGAGCCAAAGAAGGGAAAAATCTAATGTGTGTTCACTATTTTTAAATGAAAATTGAAGAATATATCACAATGTGGCTAGAAGCGAAAGCCTAGTTAAAGGGCTGTCGAAATATCCTTCTCATATCAGTATGCAGCCATCTGGGGAAGGCCAGGGCCTATGGTGAATGGAAACCATACTGAAGAGGCAGCATTTGTCCTATTTAGTGCATTAACCTCCTAGGGCTATCTAAGAAAATGCCACAAATTGGGTGGCTTATAAGAAGAGAAATATATTGTCTCACACTGTAGAGGCTAGGAGTCAGAAATCAGGATGTCATCCATGTTTATTGTTTCTAAGGGTTGTGAGGGAGAATCTGTTTTATGCTTCTCTCCTAGAGTCCAGGGAAGGCTGACAATCCTTGGCATTTCTTGGCTTGTAGATGCATCATTCTAGTCTCTGCTTCCATTGTCTTCCTTCATATGGACATTCCCTTTATGTCTTTCTCTGTGTCTCTTTTCTTTTATAAGGATGCTAGTAATATTAGATTGTTGTTGTTGTTAGGTACCATTAAATCAACCCCCAACTCATAGCAACCCTGTGCACAACAGAATGAAACATTGCCAGGTCCTGTGCCATCCCCCATGATCGGTTGAAGATTTGATTGTTATAATCCATCAGGTTTCCTTTGGCTGATTTTTGGAAGTGGATTACCAGGTCTTTCTTCCTAGTCTGTATTAGACTAGAAGCTCCACTGAAACTTGTTCAACATCATAGTAACATGCAAACCTCTATTTAGGTGCATAAGTCAGGAATCAAACCTGGATCTCCTGCATGGAAGGCAAGAATTCTATCACTGAACGCCCAATACCCCCCCTAATTGGATTGGGACCCATAATACTCAAATATGACCTCATGTTAACTTAATTAATAACATCTTCAAAGAAGACCCTATTTCCAAATGAGTTCACAATCACAGGTATATGAAGTTAGGATTTCAATATATCTATTTTTGAGGACATAATTAAATCCACAACATTTAGGTTCTGCTTATTTTCCCAATCTTCTGAGTTAATTGCATGTGTATGTGGGGGAGTTGTTGCAATGGGAGTTGTAACCCATTCCAACAACTGCACTGAAGAACTGTGAGGGCTATAGAAGCCGACTGCATCTGCACTGAGTATAACTTCAAGACATATTTGCAAAAGAAGTCTACAAATACCCCCAAAGTTTTGAGTTTGTTGCTCACTTCAATGCAAATTGGACTATGAAGTGTACAAGACTTGGTGTTATAATCTCATTCCCTTTGAGGCAGAAAACTCCCTCAATAGGGTCGTTTGCATTTCTATTTGAGCAGCCTGGAGACAAATATAGTGAAATGAATAGCCTTTTAATTTAATTGGCTTCCTAGTGTGAATCCAAAATTAGAAGGCACAATCCATCTTGGAGTTCCTCTAGAAATCACTGCAGTCCAGAGCCCAGCACACAACCCCCTAGAGTTTAAGCTTCTTGTCATTGATCACAGACCACCCAAGGAAACCTGAGCAGGATGGGGATAAAGGATCCAGCCCCCAATGAAGGCATGTGTTTATTTATTGATTATCAGTTGTGATTAGGTTCTCTTCTTCTTTTTAAATTTTTTTTTAAATTTGGGTGAAAGTTTACAGAGCAAATTCATTTTCCATACAGCAGTTCATACACATTTTGTCTCATGACACTGACTGCAGTTTCCCACAATGCAACAGCTCTCTTCTCACTTCCTCTCCATAGTTACCTCTTCCCTGTGCCCTTCGGTCTCTCTGTGCATACACTGCCTTTCTGTTTCTCTCCAAGGAGTGTATCTACCTAATGTAAATGTTCAGCTCATATGCCTATCTTTTGTTTGGCTGGAAGCCCTGGGAGTGAGTTCAATTCCAGACCTGAAGGGTAGCTAGAGGCCATAGTCTCAGTGATTTCACCAAGCTCTATCAGACCAACAAACCTGGTCTTTTTAATTTTTTTTTTTTTTATGATTTTGAGTTTTGTTCCATGTTGTTCTTCCACTTTATCCAGGATCTCTTACACAGATCCCCCCTCTGAGTGGTTGACAGTGGTATCCAGGCACTATCTAGATCTTCTGTTATCACGGTTATACAAGCTGAGCATCACATGCTCTACCAGTCTCTTGGACTAATTATTTCCATGTATATTTGGTTTTCTTCATTCTCCTTTGCTCTGGCCCAGGAGAGACCCATCATTGTATCTAGGTGGCCACTTGCAAGCTTTTAAGATCCCAGTTGATACTCACCAAAGTAGGATGTGG
Organism: Orycteropus afer afer; assembly: GCF_000298275.1. Lineage (NCBI taxonomy): Eukaryota > Metazoa > Chordata > Mammalia > Tubulidentata > Orycteropodidae > Orycteropus > Orycteropus afer. Next base: position 2,414,598 of record NW_006921895.1, read on the forward strand.
AACAATGTTTTTGTGTAGTATGTTGTGCCAATTGGATTAGCTTCTTATGTTAAAATATAAGCTAGGCATGATAGGAATAAGAAAAAAAAGCAATATTACATATTTGTATACTTTTCAAAATCAAAATAGAGCCAAAGAAGAGAAAAATCTAATGTATGTTAACTATTTTTAAATGAAAACTGAAGAATGTATCACAGTGTGGCTAGAAGTGAAAGACTAGTTAGAAGGCTGTCTACAAATATCCTTCTCATATCACTATCTTTTGCCACTTAGAGCTGTTGGAAAGTCCTGGGGTTAACCTTACATTCATGATGGAAGTGAAGAAAGAGAGAGAGATGCTGTGTGGGTTACAGGCCAACAGTCTGTTGGTTCCTGATGTCTTTTGGGAGGTGAGGAGAAGCTGATGGGGAGGAAAATTTGCCTTCTGAGGTAAACAGATGTTTCCTCCAAAGGACTTTTTCTTGTTCTCTCACCAAAGAGCCACTTCTCCCTAGTTTTTCACATTTCTATTTTCTCCTCTCTCAAATAAAAGCAGATTCCTTAGGTTGAATAACACATTCTTTTCCAGAACTGTGGTGGAATTCAAATGCTGAGGAAAAAAATGACCACAGCAACATTAGAAAAGTTATTTTGTTTAAAATAAGAAAATGAATTGCATGACTTGGCTGAACTGTGTCTCTGATCTCTCAGCATACTCTTCCTGGTGAAAACTTCCCTCTTTGATTTGACTTGTTTCCTTGAAGTTGGCAAAGAATGCCTAGCCCACGTCAACCTCCCAGACTTTTCTTGGCTTGTGCTTATAAACAAGAGGGGTAATTCCCTTGATGGAAGAATTGTTTTTAAACAGGTTCTGTACTTTACTCCACCAAGACCACGGTCCTCAACAAAACTGGGTAGGAGGCTATAGTGAGTTTTGGTTTACTTACATCCTTGTTCTCGGTAGGCTTCTTGGTGTCTCAATTCGCTTCCAGTCTTCCATCTTCCTTTCATCAGTCTTCAACTAATGTCTTTGCCTGTGTTCAAAGCTTTTGTGCACCCCTTCATTTAATTCTCCGAACAACCTGATGAGTCCTGTTTTACAGATAAGGAAAGTGAGCCTCAAAGAAGGAATTGTCCCAAGTTTCCTGTACTCACCTTCTAATCAGGGATTTCTGAAGATAAGCAGCTACTATATCCCTAAGGAATCTGTCTTTAAAAAGAGAAATTTCAGGTGCTAAAAGGATTGAGAAAGGAGCTCTGATGGTGCAATGCCAAGGCATTTGTCTATTAACAAGAAGGTTGGCAGTTCAACCCACCAGCTGCTCTTAGGAAGGAAAATGGGGCAATTTGCTTCAGTTAAGATTTATTGCCTTGGAAACCCAATGGGGGTTGTTCGGAGTCAGAATCAACTCTATGGCAATCAACTTGATGGCAGTGGGCTTAGATTTTTTTTTTTTTTTTTAAGACAGATTGAGAAGGAGCTCTGGTTGTGTAGTGGTTAAGGCACTTGGCTGCTAACCAAATGCTCTATGGTTTGAATTTAACAGCTGCTCTGTGGAAGAAAGATGAGGCAGTCTGCTTCCATAAAGATTTATATAGCCTTGGAAATCCAATTGGGGTAGCTTTGAGTCAGAATTGACTCTATGATAGTGAGTTTGGTTTGGTTTGAGAGGGGTTGAGGGAGTTGATATGTTTTTCATATCAACTGTTAGGTCAGCAGGCTGCTTCTCTACTTGTAGTCTCTAGGGGAGGCAGAGGGGATTCAATTTGGATCAGAGAAATAGCAATCACCTTTGAATAATAAGAGCAGGGACGGATACCTAGGTTTTGCAAAAAGTGAGTCACTTTATTTTGAAAAAGTTTTCTGGTCCTCCCTCTATGTAGAGTATAGCACTAAAAGAGGCAGTGTTATTTAGAGATTATAACTGGCAGTAACAAGAAACATGTTTCACCTTTAGTTCTGTCTCTAGCTCCCCTGTAACACAGGGCAAGCTCTGCTTTGGACTTTTTTTTTTTTTATCATCTGTGTTGTGAGGGCTTTTCATCAGATGATTGTGGAGGTCCCTAATGTAGCTAAATTTCTTCTTGCTCCTTGAGAAAAAGAATTAAATTCTCATTTAATATGCATGTCATGAGTTGGAAACCTTTGGCACAAAGGTTTGCAATCAACTCTACTTTTTTTTTTTTTTTTTTGTGCAGTGGTGTCTTTATCTCTCTCACCTTTGGGATCATTTCTGACTTCCTTCTTGGGCTGTTAATAATTAATAGCACTGGCAGTTATAAGCCAGTGGTAATATGTTTTGATTTTATCATTTCTTTTCATGAATTATGGATATCATTAAGAAGCGATTTTTTTTTTTTTTTTTTAAAGTCCAAGAAAGGAACGAAAGCTGATGGGAGGTCAGAGGAGATTAGAGGGCATCCAAGCTTGCGCTGCCATCATCTGTCAGGTTTAATAAATAGGTTTTAGCTTGAAGGAATTTGAAACTGCTGGTAGCTCCTGCTCTTTTTTCTTGTCTCCCTTTGTAGGTGGGAAGACACAGCTATAGCTGGAAGACAGATTTATACATACCCACTGCTATGGAGTTGATTCTGACTCATAGTGACCTTATAGGACAGAGTAGAACTGCCCTATAGAATTTCAAAAGCTGTAAATCTTTATGGAAGCCTACTGCTTCATTTTCTCCTGTGGAGCACCTGGTGAGTTCAAACTACTGACCTTTTGGTTAGCAGCCCAATACTGCACTTACAGCACCACCAGAGCTCCTTCCAGATTTATCCCAGAACCTTAAAAGACTCCATCTGGCAGGGAATGGATCACTACATAGACAGGTCTCTCTTTAATCCTATTCAAGATGGTAAGCCCCTGAATTGCTCCTCAGTTGGCAAACTCAGATTCTGTCCAGATCTAGAGTCAGAAAACTGAAATTTTCACACTGACTTTGTCTTTGACCAGCTGTACCACTTTGAATAAAGCCATGAAATTGATGGGGCTCCTAGTCTCCAAAATGTTAAAACAATACCAAACTCATCTAGGAGACAAACAAGATTGTTTCTGAGAGTGAAATGAAGCTGTGAGTATTAAAACCCCCCACAATTTCTGCTCTTTGAAAGACACCCTTAAGAATGAATGAAAAGACTTCTCCAAAAGAGTCAAAAGAGAACCTACAGATTGGGAAAAAATATTTGGTAATAACATATCT
>NW_006921895.1:2419708-2421034 GCF_000298275.1 Orycteropus afer afer
AAAAAAAAAAAAAAGAATGAAAAGGCAAGCCATACATAGGCAGAAAATATTTGCTAAACATATCTTACAAAGGACTTATATCTACAATATGTAAAGAACTCTTAGAGATCAATAACAAGTAAAGTGAGAATCTAATTTAAAAATGAGTAAAAGATTTGAATAGACATTTTAAAAGGGAATGACCACTAAGCACATGAGAAGATACTGAACTTCATTTTAGACATTCTAATGGGTGTATTATAGGAGCTCATTGTGGATGTAATTTGTATTTAAATCCACAATTAGATCCCACTACAAACTCATCAAACCAGTATAAATCAAACCAGCTGCCAACAAGTTGATTTCAACTAATGGCAACCCATGTGTGGCAGACTCCATAGATTTTCCAGTGACTGTGACTTTTCTGAAGCAGATTTCCAGGACTTTCTTCTGAGGTGCCTATGGTTTCAACCTCTAAACTTTTGGTTAGCAGCCTAGCAGTACTACTCAAGGACTCCTACAAACCTACTGTTGTTGTGAGCTAAGTCAATTCTGCTTCATAGTGATTATCTTGTTGTTGTTATGTGCCGTTGAGTCGGACCCAACTCATAGCAACCTCTCCTTGGGTTTCCAAGGCAGTATCACTATGGAAGTAGATTTCCCCATCATCCTTCTGAGGAGTGGCTGGTGGGTTTGAACCGCCAGCCTTCTGGTTAGCAGACAAGTGACTTAGGCACTATGCTACCAGAGCTCCTAGTGATTATCTTAGGTATCTATAAAAGAAGTACCACAAGTGGATGGCTTTAACAAACAGAAATTTGTTCTGTGACAATTTAAGAGGCTAGAAATCTGAGTTCAGAGGCCTGCTCTAGGGGAAGGCTTTCTCTAGCTGTCGGCTCTGGAGAAAAGTCCTTGTCTCCTTTCAACATACGTAGGTCCAGCAATTCTTGTAGATATATATGTGTCTTAGCATCAATCTTCCCCTGTGTCTAGGAGATTCTCAGTGTAGGGAACCTAGGTCCAAAAGACGTATTCTGCTCCTGGTTCTTCTTTCTTGGTGGTAGTCAGGTCCCTCCCTTTCTGCTTACTTTTCTCTCCCTTTATCTCTTGTAAGATGAAAGTTGATGCAGGCCACACTCCAAAGTAATTCCTCTTACATGGGATCTGGGCTGTGCTCTGATTAAGAGTGTTGCATCCCACCCTAATCTCCTTAGAAGTGATTGGCTGCTCATATCAGATCATATCATAGGGAATGATTACATAACTGCCAAATTACACAGCTGCCAAAGTGCATCATTATACAACTGCCAAACCACTAAGTCATGGCCCAACCAAGCTGATATATAT
>NW_006921895.1:2421397-2424005 GCF_000298275.1 Orycteropus afer afer
TGGTGGGTTTGAATCGCCAATCATCTGGTTAGCCATCAAATACCTTAGTCACTATACCACTAGAACTCACATATACATTCAGAAAAACCAAACTCGTTGTTGAGTCGATTTGACTTGTACATACACATTAGAATGTCTAAAATTTATAAAAACAATGAAAATACCAAGTATTGGCAATGATGTGGAATAACTGAAGGTCTTAAACTTACTGATGGGTGTGTAAAATGGCACAGCTACTTTAGAAAATACTTTGGCAATTTCTTATAGAGTTAAGTATTTCCTTAGATCATCTTCCAAATAAACCACTTATAGTTGAATCCTTGTCTTAAAGTCTTCTAGGGAATCTTAATTACGACAGTGAGTAACAGTACCTTCAACAGAATCAGGCTGCTCACCGAGGAACCAGGAGTCCACCACCCTAGTGAATCCTCAGTTCCCTGCTATTCTTACCTGTGATCTTACACATGAATAATGTAGCACAAATATTTTAGTGGTAGAATTATCAAAAAATAATCAATTTCTAAAGGACAATTTTAGCAGTAAATATAGTTTTATAAATGCCTACTTTTTCCAGCTTTGTAATTGCATTGCCAGAATTTAACACTTTAATGATTGAATTTTTTTTTCTGTTTGAAATTTTTGTTGATACAATGTGCTTTTGATAATGAAAGACATGTTGAAATCAATTATTTTTTTTGAAAAAAAAATTTGAAGTAGTATGGATGTTGATACTATTATGTGCGACCCATATCCCAAGAAGACTCTAGTGGTAAGATTAATGGGGTGAGCTCCATATCTTCAGATTCACATAGTTATTCTGGTCCCCGCAACTGAGATAGCAACTTCCCAAGAAACCTGAGTGGCTGAAAATGTTGGTATGTGATATATGTCCCATGGGTCACAAAAGGTTACAGGAAATAAATTAGGGCCTTTGTAAAGGTTGGCTCTGAGATGTTGCATTGCAGCTTTGTCTATACTATCTGAGAGATGGAAGCAACCTGGTTATGAGTAGCAGAGTATGTGAAAATGATGGCATACCCATATAAGGGAATGCTTTGTAGCCATTACAGATAATGTTAAAGATGTATATATTTTGGTAACAGGGGATGTATATAGTCTATTGTTAAGAAAATCTCTCCTTGAATCTTTCCCATATGCTGAAAGACCTGTTCCCTGCATAACCCAAAGCCTGATGGAACTTTCAAAAACTCATCCTAGACTCTTGCCAACTGGAATCCAGTTTAATGCCCATCCAGATGACATCATACTATAATAATGACCAATCCCAATAGAGATTTTTCAGTTTCCTTCTGTAACCAATCATAAAATGCCTTTCAAATCCTCCTGTATTTGAAAGGGAGTCCTCCTTTTTTGCCTTCTATCCAACCCTCATTCTACTCATTAAGAGAGACCTGCTGAACTCCCTCCAGAGGGACATGACTTCTTGCCAAACATAATAAGATCAGCCTTACTTAAGATTATTTTGAGGCTTTGGTTATTCCTCAATATATTTGAAATGTAGTTGTTCTCTAATTGTAGGCAAACATAATCTAGAAACTAGTCTTTTCTGAATATCTTTTGTATACATAGCACCTGTTCAGTGTCAGACATAATAACTGCGTTCCTGACTCATGGAGCTGGAGGACCTTGAGGAAATCATTTGAGCTAGAAGTAAAAATTTCTTCTACCACTTACCTACTCTCCTCTCCCCTCTCTGCCTTTTTTTTCCCCCCTGCCCACATCAGGCACCAGTGGAGCTAGCTGTAGGTGAGAGCTGAAGTGATTGCTCATCCTTCTCCAAGAAGAGTGTTTTAAAAGTAGCAGGGCTTTGGATAAGATCTGGGAAATAAATGAAAATTCATATTTCTCTGTGATTAGTATAAATGGAGTAGAATAGTTTGAGTAAAGATGGATTTATGGCCTAGTAAGGAGACTCCTGAGGAGCTCTGGTGGTGTAGTGCCTAAGTCATTTGACTGCTAACCAGAAGGCTGGTGGTTCAAACCCACCAGCCACTCCTCAGAAGGAAAGTTGGGCAATCTACTTCCTTAGTGATACTGCCTTGAAACCCAGGGAGGGGTTGCTATGAGTCAGATCCAATTCCACAGCAGTGGTTGCGTTTTGAAGGAATCTCCTGAGGTTGTTGTTGTTGGTGATTCAGTGGAATTCTCACCTTCCATGCAGGAAACCATGGTTTGATTCCCAGGCAATGCATCTCATGTCCAACCACCACTCATTTGTCAGAGGAGGGTTGTATGTTTCTATTTGTTGAGCAGATGTCAGTGGCACTTCCAGACTAACACAGACTAGAAAGAAAGGCCTGGCGATCTACTTCTGAAAATCAGCCAGTGAAAACCCTATGGATCACAATAGTCAATCCAAAACTTATCATGGGGATGGCTCAGGACTGAGAAGTATTTGGTTCTGTTGTTCATGGAGTCCTCTTGAGTCTGAGGTTACCTGACAGCAGCTAACAAAACAACAACCAGCAAGCAGTCTCCTGTTGCTGTTGTTGTTATGTGCCGTCAAGTCGGACCCGACTCATAGCGACCCATCCTTGGGTTTCCGAGGCAGTATCACTACGGAAGTAGATTGCCCAACCTTCCTTCT
>NW_006921895.1:2431425-2432412 GCF_000298275.1 Orycteropus afer afer
CCATCTTGCTGGAAATCTCCATAACATTTTTAATGACTGATTTTTCAGAAGTTGATCACAGAGAGATCTTTTTTCTGATGCATTTTGCGGTGGACTTCAACCTCCAACCTTTTGGTTAGCAGCCTGGTTTGTTAACTGTTTGCACCCTCAGGGACTCCCGTCATATCAAGGAAGGGTCTTAGCACTTGGCACTTGATTTCCTCCAAGATTGTGTTACTCTAAATGTGATCTTCTGACCAGCAGCCTCAGGATCACCTAGGGGCTTATTGGGCATGTAAAACCTTAAGCCTCACCTCAGACCTTCTGAACTTGTTGTTGTTATGTGCCATCGAGTAGGACCCTACTCATAGCGACCCCTCCTTGGGTTTCCGAGACTGTATCACTATGGAAGTAGATTGCCCCATTTTCCTTCTGAGGAGTGGCTGGTGGGTTTGAACCAACAGCCTTCTGGTTTGCAGTCAAGTGCCTTAGGTGCTAAACTAAGAAGATTTCCCAGTGATCCCTATGCAAATTGACATTTGAGGAGCCAAGATCAAAGTGATTGGTTCTCAACTCTGGCTGCACATTGGAAACCTTCAAAACTGCCAGTGTCTGGGTCCCACTTTAGGGAAAGTAAATTATTTTCTTTGTGAGTGCCCCCTGGCATCAATATATTTGTACAGCTCTCAGATAATACTTTGCTATACTATTTGGGAGTGCAAAATGAGACATGGAAAAAGGACAAAACCCAAAACCAAACTCATTGCCGTCAAGTTGGGTCTGACTCATAGCGACCCCTCCTTGGGATTCCGAGGTGGTCTCTATGGAAGTAGATTGTCAAACCTTCCTTCCAAGGAGTAGCTGGTGGGTTTGAACCTCCAGCCTTCTGGTTAGCAGTCAAATGCCTTAGGAACTATGCCACCAGAGCTCCTTGGAAAAAGGCAGGGGGAGTCAAATGACAAAAAAATCTTCCAAATATTTGCCATTTGAAATGAAATTTAGTGTGAG
>NW_006921895.1:2432512-2436458 GCF_000298275.1 Orycteropus afer afer
CTACGGAAGTAGATTGCCCAACCTTCCTTCTGAGGAGTGACTGGTGGGTTTGAACCACCAGCCTTCTAGTTAGCAGTCAAGTGCCTTAGGCACTACGCTACCTCCTAGCTTCTCTAATACCATATTGAAAATAAAACTATAGTCTAAAACATATCTCCTTGGGGTGTGGGTGTGTGTGTGTGTGTGACCAGATCATGTGACTTTATTCTTTTTCTTATCGCAGAACAGGGTTTTCAGATACTATTTTATTAAAAGCTTTTCCCTCCCCTTCTCTCCTATGTAGCCTTAAACCACAATATTTTGTTTCCTTTTCCAGTAAAAAAAATGGGACTGTAGGAGCTGTGGACTTCCTCACTGGGTAACACTGACAGATTTTCCTCATCATTTGTTTGATTAAAGACACAGAAACTTTGGAGTTCTACTGAGGATTTCTTCCCACGTCTGAATGAAATGCAAAACAAAAGGCTTAAAGTGCTAAGAAGTAGGCAGGTGTGTTTATATTGATTCTATCTATAGCTGCTGTTTATTTTACTGTTAGGGAATGGGTTTCTTCATACTGCAAACTTTACATCAGGTCAAAATGCTCTTTTGCTATCTTTTCAGCTTTGCCCATTTTAGATCTGGAGCTGGTCGTATTTCTGATGAATGCTCCTTTCTGAAGTTATCGTGGCTCAGATTAGAGGTCCCATCAAAAGGTAAGCTGGAGACCTCATCCTGCAGAACTTCCAGTGGTTATAGAAGAAAGAAGGCCTCTAGGACGGGAGTAACTTTCTCTGTGAGGGCCAGAGAGTAAATATATTTGACTTTATGTGCTACCACTACTGAACTCTGTCCTTGTAGTGCAAAAGTGTCCATAGACAATGCATAAATGAAGAAGTGTGACTGGGTAGGCCATAGTTTGCTGCCCTCTAGCCTAGGGCATTTAGAACTTCGGGGTTAACCTACAGAGGGGCAGCATTGTAAGTGTGGTCATGAGATAGGTCTTAGTTTGAACCCTAGCTTGTCTACTACCTTGCACTGGGACCTTGGAGAAGTTATTGAAACTCTCTGAGCCTTAATGATTTCAACAGTAAATGGTAATAAAATCATCTCCTTGTTGGTGTACTGAAAAGTGCATTGGGTTCCAGTGTTAGATTGATCCTCAACCATGTGTGCAAACTTGGTCAAGGCATTTATATCACTGAGTCTAGAGAATGAACTAGAAATCAGAGTACAGAAACTGGGACCCACAGGCCATGTTTGGCTAATTGGTAGGTTTTGTTTAGCTTACACTGTGATTTAAGATGCTTATGGCTCTGAATAGGAATCCTTTAAAATGTGTTATGTGCTTTTGATCCATCAGTCTGTATGTACTACTCTCTGTGGTCTTATCTTAATTTCTTGTCTTCATTTCTTCTTTCTCCCTCTCCCCCTCTCTTTCTTTCTACCTCTCTCTTTCTTTCTCTATTTCCTTTGTTTCTTTCTTGGCTGGCCCCTCCAGGCATCTAAGTTTGTGAACCCTTGATAGGAAGGAGTATAGAGATGCTTCCAACTCAGAATATACCTGATACTACCACTCTCAGATGAAGATGTCAAATGCTGCTTCAGTATATATTTCTAGCATAGTGCCTAAGGTACTTGACTGCTAACCAGAAGGCTGGAGGTTCAAACCCACCAGCCACTCCTTGAAAGGAAGGTTGGGCAATCCTACTTCTGTAGTGATACTGCCCCAGAAACCCAAGGAGGGGTGGCTATGAGTCGGAGAGATTGACAACAAATAACAACAACAACAAGTCACCCAAAACACAGTGACTTCAATCAACTGTTTATTATTTTTCAGGAGTTGGACAGACTGGTTAATAGGGGCTAGGTCCAGATGATCTTACTAGACTTATTCAGACATTTGTTATCAGTTGTTGGCTGAGCTGGGGAAGGCTGGTCTAGACTGGCCTCAACTGAGATGACTATACTTAGTCCATAAGTCTCTCATAAGTCTCCAACATGTATTCAGGGGAGCAAGAGATGAAGGAGAAACACACATACCTTTTCAAGCTTCCATTTACTTGTTGCTGCTCCATTGGTCAAAGCAAATCACATGGCCAAGCCCAGAGTCATTGTTGAAGGACATTAGCAAAGGCATAAAGGCTACAGAAAGGAGTGAAAAATTGGCCTTTAAGCAGTAAATTTATCAAAGTATTAAGTGATGGTTTGTGTGAGGATCATGGAGGCACCATTATTCTCTTTGTCATTGCTGAAAAATGTTATAGCTTTCCAAAAGTTAAGAGAAAGCACTCAGGCAATAGTGAATATAAGGGTCTGTGTGTGTATCTATGTGTGTGTGTGTATAGCATATTTCTCATCTTTTTTCTTTTTCTTTTTTTTCCCCCACAAACCAAGAGCAAAGAGAGTTTTGGAGATCTTTGAAAACTCTTGTTAGGCCTCTTGGGAACTGTGAGAGGATGGTTTTAAAGACATTGTCAACTGGGAGACCTTTTCTAAACAAACACTGCTCTGGTTTTTGACATATTGATTTTGACAGTGAGAGTGCCTGCATTCTGAGCATGGATTCTATCATTGTGAAGTTGGCCACTATTTTTTTTCCTAACATACGCCAAGAAAAATATTTTATTTAAAGGTGAGAATGAGTAACCTAAAAAACAAATGGATTGGGTTTTTTGCAAAGTGAAAACTGGGAGTTTTCTATAAACTTATGTTCAAGTTAAGATAGTAAAAGATATGACCTAGTGAAGGTTAGAAATTATTTTTATAAATCTTGTCTTTTTTATGGAATTATTGCTGCTAAAATCCTATAGGTAAATATCTTAGATACAACAATGATGGCTAAAATGTCATGGCTATTTATCACTTACATTTATATTTTAGAAGATAACCTAAAGTATGATAGGAAAAGCACTCTTTTCCAGAGCAAAACAATGTCAAACCAAACAATTTTCAGGCCATTCTTTTAGCCACTTTATTGCTAAAAGTTTTGTAAAACAAAAAAATAAGGAAAAGAATGCTACAGCGACAAAGCTAAATCTACTGAGGTGAGATTTAGTCCTTTGATGCTCAAAGTGCGTCCCAAGCATGGGCAGCATCAGCACCACCTGGAGCTTGTCTCCACTGCTCAGACCTGTTGAATCAGAGTGTGCATTTTTCAAGATCCCAGGGATTTGTAATTCACATAGCATTTGAAAAACACTGGCTTATATTTAATTATGTTATAAACTTAGACCACATTTTGATTTAATAGCAACATTGATAATACAAAACATCTATTTAAAGACCATTTTCTCAACAGCCCTGACACTTTTTCATCTTTGGGCCTCAGTAGTTTTGTCTGTGAAATGAGAAATCATAACTCTTAAGCATACCTCTCAAAGAAGTTGAGGAGATCAAGCAATAGCCAGAAGAAAGTTCTCTGAAACATGTAACAAAAACCCAAACCCAAACCCACAGCATTGAGTTGATTCTGACTCATTGTAACCCTACAGGCCAAAGTACAACTGCCCCATTGGGTTTCCAAGGCTGTCAATCTTTGTGGAAGTAGAATGCCGTATCTTTCTTCCACAAAGCAGGTGATGGGTTTGAACCACTGACTTTATGATTAGCAGCCAATTGCCTTAACCACTGGACCACCAGAGCTCCTTGAAACAAGTAAAGAGTATATAAATATCAGGTCTCATTATTTTTTTAGGGAAGTGTTTGGACATAAATATTTTGGTTAGTACAAGTTTTAACTGCTGAAGAAGTTGATGAGCTCAAGAAATGCTCTTCATACCATTATCAATGGTCAACCATCCACCCTGGGTAACTGGCATTCTAGAACACAATAGCACCTCCAATCTTTTCTGTTAATGATGACTCATCACATCAAAACCCAGAGTCAAGAATTGCTGTTGAGTTACTCTGACTTGTGGTGATCCCATGTGTGTCAGAGTAGAATTGTGTTCCATAACATTTTTTT
>NW_006921895.1:2441978-2444834 GCF_000298275.1 Orycteropus afer afer
AAGGCTCTTATTCTTAAAGTAAACTCAAATTTGTGGTGTTTCTAGAACACCCCTTACCATCACTAGCAGCCTAAGAGATGTGTTCATAGATTTACATTTGCAAAGTGTTCTTCTTTGTTTTGTGATAGATGATTTCCTGGGGCGAGAAACAGTGTCAGCTCAGGGTGTGGTGAGAAAAATATGGGGGTGGAGATGAAAAACAACAGCAAAATGAAAACAAGAATTTTTTTTCTAAAACCAACCCCCACCAACAACCCTTTCTCTGTTCCTATGTCTGGTACAAAGAGCCTTTTCAGCTGGTGTGGTACATAGGCAGGAGACCTCTCTCAAAACCGCCAACTCTGTTAATGTACATGTTATTTTCCTTTGAAAACTGCCTGAAGTGGAGCCTTGTGAAGACTTTCTCAAGTGCTGCCCTGAACCCTTCCCAAGGTTGGGACGTAATAGAGGTTCAGAAGGACAAAGAGCAGGCAGTGGAATGTTCTTTTCCTTGCTTGCATGATCAAGAAGAAAGTAAAGAGGAGTGGGGGTAGCCAGTCATTCTCAGATGTGATCTTTGAGTCAGCATCATGAGCATCACATGGGAATTTATTAGAAATGCAGAATTTCAAGCCCCTCCCAGACCTACTGAATCCGAAACTGGCAATGAAGTCCAGCAACCTGTTTTAATAAAGGTTGAGGGTAGAGAATTTTACCTCTTTGCTCCCAATAAGAGAACCTCATGTCCATTGCCCCACACCACCATTTTTGGAGGATGTGGAGTATTCCAATATTCAAGGCTGTGCTACAGCAGGGTAGCATGGGTCCTTTTCACTTTTTCTTTAGTTGAATGACAAAAATGGAACCAAGGTAGGTAAGGATGGAAGGGATAGCACAGGTAGACTAGGCATTTCTTTGTCAGCTTCACAAAGCTGACAGCATCCACACAGGAGCAGTCCCTTTAGTTAGTCATCTACACAGTTTATAAAGTAAGTTTTATATCCAGAGCACAAATTAGTTTGAGTTTAAAATTTTTATTTAAACATAACATGTATCTATAATAATAGGAGCTTTGGTGGTGTAGTGCCTAAGGCATTTGACTGGTAACCAGAAGGCTGGCGGTTCAAACCCACCAGCCACTCCTCAGAAGGAGGATGGGATATCTAGTTAGGGATTATTGAATATTTTAAAGTGCTGTGTGTGTGTAGTATGTGTGTGTGTATGTATGTGTTTTTGGGTGAGGGAATGAGCACTTTTAGATTCTCACTCATCCCCCTTCACACCACCTACCTACCCTACTTCTGCAGTTTTTATCACTTTTTCATTTTGATTTTCATTGCAAAGTTTATTCAAGAAAATGTTTGCTTTCTCTCGCTCTCTCTCTTTTAAAGTGAAAAAGTTAGAAAACCAATTAACTTAGCATCTCTGGGGTTTCCTTAAGCCCTGATATTCCAGGCCCCTGTCTATGGTGCAAGCTAGGACCATAGCCCTCATCCTCCTGGAATTCCTTGATATATCAGAGCACCAGGGAAGTGGGAAAAAGCTCTCTATCCCTGGCTAGAGGAGGGGCCTTCTGCAAATAATCTTGGTTCTGGTGGTGATGGTAGTGGTGGTGATGATGGTGCTAGGTATATCAATAGGGCAGACAATGGACACAAAGCAAACATAAGGTGGGGAGCCCAAAAGCAGTAGGAAAAGTGAAGAATTGGAAAATGTTATTTCCTTCAGAAAATAGCTCTATGTCATCCAGAATACATGGTTCCACCCTCAGTTTTTATAGCTTTACCAAGGCCTAAGGGTAGCTAAGGCACTTTTGTAGCATAGTGCCTAAGGCACTTGACTGCTTACCAGAAGACTGGCGGTTCAAACCCACCAGACACTCTTCAGAAGGAAGGTTGGACCATCTACTTTCGTAGGGATACTGCTTCTGAAACCCAAGGAGAGGTCATTATGAGTCGGGTCTGACTCAACAGCATGTAACAACAACAACAAGAGTAACTAGATTAAAATAATATCTGCTCTGATGAAACTGAGTGGGGCTGAGTTTGTCTTCTAATAAAGTCAGTTTGGCCAGATACAGGAACCTCAGAACTGCTTTTGAGGACCAAGTAGAGGTACAAGAAGACTTTCAGAATTGATGGGTGCTTTATTTTCTCATTTCTTTTCGCTATCCCTACCACAACTTTAGTGACTCAGTTGAGATCTGAGGTGGAGAGAGTGAATGAACACCAGGCCTCCCAGATTCTCTCTCTACCTCTCCACCCACTGCCCCAACAGAAAGCCACATTGTGCTCATGAACCCTGGTACAATGAATGGGACCTTTATTCTAGTTTCATTTCTGAGCATGCTGCAAGTTTCCTTAAGTGCAGTGATTTTGACGTCAACTTACATTTCATATTACAGGCTTATGTCTCCTGGTTACAAATGTCCATATTATGGACAACTTGTATTTTCCCTTAAATGTTATATAAATTTGTCCTCACTTTGAAAAGATTGAACCAACCCCAGGAAAACCAAAAACCAAACCCACGGCAATTGAGTCGATTCCAACTCACAGCACTATTACAGGACAAAGTAGAACTGCCTCATAGGGTTTCCAAGGCTGTAAATCCTTATGGGAACAGTCTCTCTCACCTTTCTCTCATGGAGTGGCCGGTGAGTGTGTGAATCACTGACCTTTTGGTTAGCAGCTGAACACCGTACCATCCTGGCTCCTTGAACCAACCACTTTTCGCAACAAATTCTTCATCACAATCATCTTCATTTGTTGCACATGCAGCTTTTAAATCATTGAAAAGATTTTCAGACTTTTCTTGTACTAAAACAACAACAACAACAAACTCACTGCCATCCAGTCTAATCTGACTCATAGTTGC
>NW_006921895.1:2446234-2447658 GCF_000298275.1 Orycteropus afer afer
TTAATTCAAGTCCATTGACAGTCTCAAGATCAGCAGTAAGCATGGCAGGCTGCTGAATGATGACTCAGGTACATGGAGGAGTCAAGCATGTCAGAGGCTGAAAACCTAGCTCAAAGTTGCCTCTTAGAGTTCTGTTAAGGTGGCAGAATAGGCAGACAAACTACACAGACCCTCTTCAGAGAAGAAAAGGGGAACCAATTAACACATACAGAAGATAATCCTGGAGGCCTGAGCTTTGAAAGTAAGGATACAGAAGTGGACTAAACAACTAGTAGAAGAACCTGCATGAAAACACCAAAAGAGGAGACATACAGAGCTGAGGTTTGTCAGCGATCCTGCTGGCACAGACAGCTTAGATATTGTCAAGTGGTGTTAGGACCTAAGAATTAACTGGCCCTGCTATCCAGGGGCTGCACAGAGGACTGCATTGGTGGCTGGTGAATAAAAGGGAAGGAGTGAAGAGGAAGAGGGGACTTTTGACTGTCTGGAGGGTGCAGCCATTTTGAACGTTTACAAGCAATTCGACCATTTTGGACATTTAAAGTGACAGCATTCTCTCAGATTCAACGGACCTAAGAATAGGCTCCACTTGCTGGAGACTACAAGGATGTTCTGAACACGAAAGACTGGAAAGGTGTGATAGTCCCCTTGTTACTCTTATACCCTACACCTTCTTGGTTAATGGAGGTGTGGCCATCCCTCATTCCCACCCACCTTCTGGGCTGGCAGGAATTCCATCCCTGTCTGTGCTCTGACAGAGCCTGGGTGCCCTGCCACACCCTGCCCCAATTTTTTTCCCTCTTAGTTTGTTTTTGTCCATTTTAAAATTGTTGTTATTATTTTTCCTTTTTGTCCTTTTTATTATTCTTCTTCATTCTTCCCTTCCCAGGTTCTAGTTTTCAGCTTTTTCTCTCTTCCCTATTCCTGGTTCCCATATTTTTTTTCTTTCTTGTGGTTCTCCCTAAAACTTGTCTTTCTTTTTGCATTTTTCCCATTTTTTCTTCATCATTCTCCCACTCTACCTCTTTTCTCTTATTACCACCTCTCCAGATATTGTGATTTTCTTTCTTTCTTTTCCTTTTTCTATGCATATTTCTTTTAGATTTTAAAAGTATTTTTTCAAATATTTTCTCTCATTTATTACCTTTCCTCTTTTTTTTTCCTTCTTTTTGGTGATTGTTCCTGCATATTTATGTGGTATGTTTTTTGTCCATTTTATTTTACTTTTTTTATGGTTTTTCAATTGTTGTTTTTGTCTAAGTGGGAAACAGCAAGTGTGCCTGGATGATGCAACCACACCTGCACCACCTGTAGCTCAACTTACTGAGTGAGAGCCACCACTTCCTTTTGCACCAGCTGGCCAACAATAAATAACCACCAATAACAGCCTGACTTATGCTTAACTGCTCTTCACAAACAGTTAA
>NW_006921895.1:2470842-2480214 GCF_000298275.1 Orycteropus afer afer
GACAGCACATAACAATAACAACAACAACATGAGTCAGAATCGACTTGATGGCAGTAGGTTTGGTTTTGGTTTTGAGTATATGTGGCTACATTGGGGAACACTTTTTGAGCATTCATGTATTATAGGAATGTGTCATCTGTGATTATTACAGATTATCTCAAACAGACAGATCTGCTATGAAAAAGGAATAAATGTATACAAAGATTTAGAGCTAAAATGACCCAAGAATAGAAGACTCTGCCTTCTAAGAGGGCCTTGCCTGGCCTGCATAACCGTTACATGAATGAGCCAGAAATTTCCAGCTGCAATACTGGGGTGAAAAGACAGGAGGAATGGAAACAGATGCTTCTGACTTATCTAGAGCTTTATGTCCTTCTAATACTAAATGAGAAATCTGAAGGGTTTTGAGTACGTACTATTTTCTCTTTTTATTTATATGCCTAGTTATTCTGAAAACTGGGCTTCTTTGTACTATGTTTTATTGCACTTACAAACTCCACTCAGTGCTGAAAAGTTGTCTATGAGTTTTCCTTTGACAACTAGGAATGCCTGAAAGATGGGAACAAGTGTCTGTCTCATGCTTTCTCCAGTGCCTGGTATGATGTCTGATATGGAGAAGGAGCTCAATAACTGTGGCTGAATTAAGGCTGAAATGCTGGAAGGAGGAACGAGTTCAGGTTAGGGAGGGGACAACTTATTCCATGTTTTTGGCTTGCATTGCTGTTAATTATAGGCATGCTACTAAAACTGCTGAGTACTGAAGGAGATACCTCACGTATGCTTTTTTTCTGTTTGCTCAGGTCTTTATACTTTTATGGCACAGAAAGGGAGGATGGTGAACAAAGATATTAAGACCTCAGAAGCTAAGCGCTCTTCAAAGAAATCCTATGTCTTCTGTTTTCTAGCTAGGAAAATCATGCTTACAAGCCATAGTTTCCATGTCTGCAACATGGCAGTAATCACTCCTACTTCACAAAGTTGTGAAAATTGAATAAGATGATGCATGCAAAGTTGTGAAAATTGAATAAGATGATGCATGCATATGTGAGAGGCACTCAACATATGACCCCTATGAATAGATTGTATTTCCTTTCCTCAGTGTTGGGTGAAGTGGAAGTATCTTCCTTCTCGGTTGTAATCATCAGAGATAACAGTATTTGACTACTACCTGGACTCAATAGTTTAAGCACTGTTGGCACAGTGGTTAAGGCAATTCAGCTGTTAACCAAAAATTCAGCAGTCCATACCCACCAGCTACTCTGTTGGAGAAAGATGAGGCAGTCTGCTTCCATAAAGACTTACAGCCTTGGAAACCCTATGGGGTAGTTCTACTCTGTCCAATAGGGTTGCTGTAAGTCAGAAATGACTATATGGCAGTGTGTGGGGTCTTGACCTAGTGAAACCACAGCAAGAAGGCTTAGTTCACTCCTCTGTGTACCAGGTTCTGTGCCAGACACTGGAAAAAAGGAAATGAGTGAATGATGCTTATTGCCTACAAGGAATTGAGAGACCAGTGAGTGTGAAATACACCATCAAGTGCTTATGACATAATATAAACCAGGAATTTTGTCACGAGGAACAGAATTTGAAAGAAAAGTTGACTAAGATGCATTTTTTGACTATGAATTTTGAACAAATGGGGCCAAACATTTGTTCCCTTTGTCCTCTGTTCCTGTTGAGAGCTCTTGGTTTTCAAAATCAAATCCAGGTCTACTTCCAAGGTGAGTGGGCTGCCCTGTGTTCTTTTTTTGGGTCAATTGAAAGTAAGTGATGCAGCCAGATACTAGAGAGCTTGATACCTTAAGATTTGATATTACTGCCAACAACAGCATAAAGGTAAGGTCTGACCCCTCGGAGTTGTTACAATTTTGATTATTTTTGGATGGAGACAGCACTGTCATTATCTCAATCTCAGTGTCTCTAAATTATGTTCCACATCTCTACTGCCCCTGAACCTTTGCTCCACAGAACAAAACACCTCCTCTGCCAAGGATTTCACAGAATTTTGTGGATTCTGTTTGGACTTGGCCATTTTGAGGGCAATCTGTTGAGTGTTGTTTCACATATTTGTAATTTCTGACTCCCTTCCCCACTCCAAGGTAATTTCTTTTTCACTTTTATGAAATATGCATTATAAACTCTACAGCTGAGAGCATGTGAGTGCATATTTCCAAGGAGATCCAGCTTTACTAAGTTCACTCTACTCCCAGTTGCCTGTTCCTGTGTGGTGAGCCCTTCTGAGATACATGAGGTGGAATAGTTATCATCAAGTCAGTTCCAACTTATGGCAACTCCATATGTTGCAGAATAGAACTGTACTCCATAGTTTTCAGAAGCAGATTGCAAGGCCTTTTTTTCTGTGGCACCACTGAGTGACTTTGAACTGCCAACCTTTCAGTTGGCAACTGAGCACTTAACCATTTGCACCACTGAGACAACTAATCACATTGGAGCCTGCTTTAATTGCACAGGAAGTACATGGCTACCTTCACTGAGCAGTCTGGGGTGTGCAGAGCAGCAAAATCTCCATTTGTGCATCAGCTCTTCTAATTCTAGGGACATTCATTTCAGTTTTGAGATTTTTGATGTCCTAGTGCATCCTATTAAAATGAAATTACTTGGAAAAATGGTGCTACCTTCAGCAGTTGTCCTTATTTCACCTATGGGGATACTGGAATTGTAGAGGGTCAGTGAAAAAGAGAAAGACATTCAAGAAGATGGATGGATTGACACAGTGGCTGCAATGGTCAGTTCAAATATAGCAATCATTGTGAGGATGGCACAGTTCTGGCTAGTGTTTCCTTCTGTTATACATAGAGTTGCTATGTGTTGGAATTAAGTCAGTGGAACCTAACAACAACAACAACAAACTAAGACCAAAAAACCTTTCTAGACTTGGAGATGGTTGAGAGAGGGGTTATAAAAGAACAGAAGGAAAGGACCTGAAAGACAAACCATTACTTCCCATTACTTCATTCCTGCTGGCCAAGCCCCATCACCTCTAAGCCAGTGGTCTTCAATGTAGGACATAACCTGAGAGTTTCATAGAAATACAGAACCTCAGGCCATTCTGGACCTGCTGAATCATCATCTCTGGGAATAGGGCCACAGAAATCTGTTTCAATGGCCCTCTAGGTGATCCTGATGCGTGCTAAAGGTTGAGAAGCACTGCTTTCAATCACTGACTCAATCACCCTTTTCTGCATAAGTAGCAGTAGTATAGTTTTGTAAAATATTACACTCCTTTTGCATAAACTAGAAAACTAGTTATTGTCAAGTTGATTCTGACTCATGGTGACCCCACGTGTATTAGAGTTCCATAGGTTTATAGTGGCTGATATTTTTTGGAAGTAGATTTCCAGGCCTTTCTTCTGAGGTGCCTCAGGATGGAGTTGACCCTCCTCTGTCAAAAGTAGAATATAATGAGCATCTACCTCATTTATTACTCAACATACTTACAATGTTCCTGCTAAAAACCACAATGCCAAAGGCATTCTCTCTAACTGTGCCACATGGCTCCTTTTGTCTGTAGTTCTTAAAAAAAGAGAAACTTTTGAGGCAAATCTTATTAATAATAGCTATGAATGATGTTGAAGATCATTTTCCATAATTCTCTTTGACTCAGAAGAAGTTGGCTATGATTCAAATGGATCATGTGGACTTTCAGACTGCTCACAGTTTTATGTATAGAACTAACCATCCTAACCATCTTCTTGAGTAGTAATCGAAAGAAAAAAAATATATCATAGGCTACAAAGAGGAATTGAATATCTGAGAATTCCATTTTTTTTTTTCCTTTTTGCTATTAAGATAACAGAAGAAGAGATATTTTTCCCATTTCTGGTGGAATAGTCTGTTAAATGCTTTGGAACTGAATAAATCAAACTCTAGTTTTGAAAAACCCCATGGATAGTGAAATTAGGCATGAAGTAACTTAAAATTCCTGGAATGAATATCCAATCACTTGAACTCTGTTCTACTTTTGTGCCTCATTGGCCATATGACCTGGAATATGTCATCCCCTTCCTAAGCCTCGGTGCTCTCCTCCCCTATTCCAAAGGTTGTTTGTGAGGAAAACATGAGAAAATGTATAGAAAAGTCATTGTTTTAATGATTTGCAATTATGAAATATGCCAGTAATATTGCACCCTGGGACCATGTGGCAAAATTCCTCTTTGGACCCCCAACCCCTCTGTTTCCACTCTGGAGAAACAGAACAGAGAGCCAGAAGGGAAAACCTGAGGCTACACAGACTCCTGAGATCTCCAGGGGAGTCTGTGGAAGGAGAGCTCAGGTACCCAAGCCAAGGGAGGTGGGCTGCTTCTTGAGGTTCAGGGTAAACTCCCTAAGTTTAGCTGCTCTACAATGTGGGTTATCCAGCAGAGGCCTGGGAAGAGCCTTGGAGAGGAATGTTTAAGGGATGTAAGCATGTAAAGGGCTTTCTGAGCTTGTGACCCTGGTAAACCTAGAGGGTGCATTGGTGGCTTGGCTGCTACTGAACTTTGCTTGTGGAAGGGATTAGCACTTGCACCTGGAATGTTAATTTCTCATTAACAGGCAATTTAGATGAAAGGGCTATGGTCCTATAACCATACACTCCACCAATATCATTTACCTGCCTGCACAAGAGGCATCTATTTCCAGAGTTTCAAGGTAGAGAGAGAGTATATATAGAGAAATAAAACTTCATGAATCCTGAGGAAAATATTCAAGGAGATAGTCTAACAAATAAGAATAGATATAGAACACGGATCTCAAGACAGGGGAATGTAAAAGTACAGAAAGGAGAGACCAGCAATGACTCTTAGTTTATCTATTTATAGTTATAAGGAAAAGGACAAAATAACACAATATAAAAAGAGTGAACATAAAATAATTTGGACAAATAAGACTACACACCAGTTACTAAAATAAATATAAATCAGTTAAATTATCCTATCAAGGTAGACAAATGATCAGATTGGCCAAATCGAAAACAAAAACAAACTAGGTATTAGCTGTTTAGAATCACCATACATAAAATAAATTGAGAACAAAATATGGGTAATAAAGTATTTATCAAAAAATATACCAGGAAATCAAATCAGAACCAAGCAAAGATGGAAACATTATTGTCAGACAAAATGAAATACAAGGAAAAAAAAAAAAGAACAAAGTAGGGAAAAGAATAATAATAGATAATGGTAAATTATATCAATTATTCTATATTACTACTCTTCATCAAAGAGGATAGAACAATTGCAGAATTATATGCATCAGATATTCTATCTGCCACATTAAAAAGCAAAACAAATCCTAGAAATGCAATTTTAATAAAATATAATTGTAGTAAAACTGCTGATAAATACTTTTTTAAATTCCAAAGATCAAATGGACAAAATAATAGGAATTAAAGAATGCAATCAACAAACTCAATGTGGCAGAAACATTGTGGGTCTAGATACTACGCAGAGTGAGTATCATCAGTCTTTCTCTTTCTAAGCTAGAAAGAGATAATATGCATTCTTCCCTGTTTTCATGGAGCATCTACTAGTATTGATCATGTATTTAGCCACACATAAAATATTAATAAAATATCCTAAATAGAGATTTTATAGGCCACATTCTCTGCTTAGGCTTAATTAGGCTAGAAATCAGCAATAAAAAGGCCACAAAGAACATTCACTACTTGGAAATTAAAAAAGTATCCTTTTAAATAATTACTGAATCAATAAAGAAATTATAGTAAAATTACACACTATTTGGAAAATAGTGAAGGAAAAAAAGGATATTTTGTACAAAAACCTATGGGATATAAAGCTATATTTTGCAAAAATATGTCTTTATTGCTTTTATTATTTAAAAAGGACTATAAACACGTGAACTTAGTTTTCAAATTAAGAAATTAGGGGGACCAGCAAAATGACCTCTAAGGAATTAGGAAGAAGGATGCTGTGATCTTGTAGAGTCTTAACTTGTCTGACTTCATGAGGAGGGAGGAGAATCACTACCTGCTCAAAGCTGATCACTTTAAGGTGGAATTCAAACATACTTTTACTCTCCAACTTTTTTAAACTAATTCTGACACTGACCATCCTCCCATGGCATTCTGTACTTCTCTGCTTGGTTCAGTAAGTCATTGCAAGGTCACACTTAACTCATAGACCACACTCACAGTTATGGAGTTTATGAGGGAAGGAACAAGCTACAACTTGGGATCAAATTAGAACACTGAGAACAACTCAGGAGACAGTATCAGTCATCAGTTGAGACACCTTCCAACCAGGACTGCTCTCAGCTCCTTATTGGCTGTGCTAGCCAACAGTCCATGCTAGGACCCTGCCACTAGGGCCTCACTTGGCTTGATCCCTGTACTATTCAAGCAAATGTTACAACTCTTTAGCTCTGCAGACGTGTGTCTACAGGTACACCCCTCTGCCAGCAAGACTTCTACCCAAAGACTTTCTGCTCTCTTGTTCTGTGGGCTGGCAGGCCTATAGTAGCTGTGTGGACCAGGTGGTCTCCTGATTTCTGCTGTACCATGCTACTGCTGCTTCTGCTGCTGCTGCACTGTCCTATGCCATCTTTTCCTGTCTAGTGTCACAGCTATCTCTGTCTCCTGCATTCCAAGGACATGCTCTGCTTTAATGTCTTAATGGTATTGAGGTCCACTTCAACCTCTAGGGGATGAGACCTTAGAAACCTAGCAGATAACAAAACAGACCAATCCGCTTGGTAGGTTACAACTTAATTTTCGTACTAATTGACCAATCCCTGGAAGAGTTTTATGTACCTTATTTTCATACTAAACTGTCCAATTCCTGCAAACTTTGCATAATAGACCAATCACATGGCAGGCTGTGACTCAAGTAATTATTTTTGGCAGAACTACGAACTCAGGGCCAGAAAGAGCAACCCATTGCACTGCAGATGCAATTGTAAAATCTCAAAAATAGAAACACAAAAATAATAAATTTCATATTCAGTTTCATTGAAGAGATGAGTAAGATAAACTGGCAAGCCTGAGTGGTGAAAAAGGCAGGCAAAAATATGTATGCAGTATACGACATGAGGAAGGAGATAAACTAAAGATCACAGAATAACATATTTATTGGTGAATATTAGGTATAAATTTATTGCAATAAATTTGATTTCCTAGGAAAGTATACTCAAATAAAATTGACTCACCACAAATGAAAATATCTGATTAGGCCAATAACCAGAAAATTATAGGTAAAATAATTAAATATCTACCATTTTTAAAGTCCAAATAGTTTTATAGTCAAATTTATCTTTTATAAATATGAAAATTTTTCTGAAATTGAAATGATTAGAGACTGTAGAAAAATGTTAAAAGACATACAATTTATTTTATTAAATTTATATAATCTTAAGTCCATGTACAAAATAAGGCTCTGAATCTATTTATTCATGGATATAGACACAGATTTTCTAAAACTGTTGACAAAGAGATTTCAGCCTCCAATTCATTTAACCTCTCATATTTTGGAAAGTCTTGACCATTTTTTTTTTTTTTTTCTTTTCATTCTATGTTCCTGTGTTCTGGATTTCTCTTGCTGGAAGAATGGAATATTTTTCCAATACTACCAGCAAAATTATTACGAGAATTTTTTTTAGAGTTCGGTTTAAGGGACCTTTTGAATTATAGAAATCACAGTTTCCAAACCTATATCCATCAGTTAGGGTACATTCAAGCCTTAGGAGATTATCACAGCCCTTGTTAACAATTACCATCATTAACTTGAATAAAAAAATTAGTATTACTCTTAGAAAATAGAATTAAACAGGTGAAAATTATTTAGTCATTCCCTCCATTTCAGAATCAAGGCCAAGGAAATATCAAGTTGACCTACCTATACATCTTATTACTCCTATAACAGGAACACACCTATATCTCCTAGCTCCTGGTCCTGTTTCTTCTCCATACCCATGACATTGGCTAATGTAGACACAGTGAAAAGAGCCTTCTACAGGCTGCCTGAAATGGTGTATTGTCTTTCTCGGAGTCTTGAATGGCTGTAATTTTCTTCTTTGAAGGTGAATAGAAATGCCCAGAGCTCCATTATCCACCTCCAACACACTTGTGTGATTCTCTCCACAGTCTGAATTATACTATGTTTCCAATAAGTCTTGTCAGTCAGAGTTCAGATACTTCTCAATCTTAATGAAGGGTCTTCACTAGTTGTCTATTGCCTACATTAATGGATTAAGTGAACATATAGACACGAGTAGCTGATTAACTGGAATGGGAAAATGTATCCTGATGGAGATTTGTTATTTACAAATTACCCTAAGAGAGATGGGACATAGAATTGGCTTCATGCTGGCATGCCACTCATTGCTTTTACTAAGTAGGGTTAGCACTCTGGGAAGGGGGAGCAATCTGTACTCATAGACTGAGGATAAATAAATCCCCTAATCTTTCTGAACTTAATTCCAGATAACCAGACATTCCCCTGCCAACCCTTTGTGATTAGAATGTCAGTCTAAGACCTCGCCCTTTTTGATCTATTACAGGAGCAGTTTCTATTTCCCAGAGAAGCCCTCTTCTTACTTTTCCTGAATCATAGAGAATTTTTATCAAGATCTGGGCAGCTAAGCTTATGTCTAACCAAAATCATGTTTATGACTACCTAAGTTTGGGTTGTCCCAAAAGCAGACTGAGACTAAGATTGGAGTACAAATTAATTATTTGGAAGAAGAACTAAGACAAGGAAGGGAAGGAAGCCAATGCAGGGTATTAATTGCAGGTCACACCACGGGCAACCAAAGCTCAATATCACCAGCGACTTCTAGAGGACAGTATAGAACACACTTCAGACTTGTCCCACCTAACAAGTGAGAAGCCAGGATATTTACCCACCAATGCCCACTTCTCATTGGCTGAAGTCTGCTGCTGGAGGCCTTAACTCCTATGTCCAGCCCTTTGTGGTAGGAACAGAGAGAAAGACTGGCAGGGCATTCACTATTAATGGGGCACAGATACCATCTGCTACAATGAGCTTCTGGAAACATAGTTCACATCTTAATTTTTAACAGCTTTACTCCATAAATAAGTTAGGGTTTCTAACTTGACCTCACAAAGATTGTTTAGGCATATATTCTTAAAAGGGGTGTAAACATAAATTCATTCATTTATTGGCACCTTCTTTTTAGTTCCAGTATAAAGGAACATAATTTTAATTAAGATTCTAATTTTTCTTGCTGTTATCTGGAAATATTAAGAATGGCTGGGTCCTGGCTGTGAAGTTAAAGAGCCATGCAATTCACTCCAATTATGACACTTAAGCCCATATTATCTCATTGGCAAAAAAATGAAGCTCCCACAAACATTCATTTTTCAAACTGGTAAGTAATTAGAGATGACAAAAA
>NW_006921895.1:2480634-2482143 GCF_000298275.1 Orycteropus afer afer
GGAAATGTTTATGGGTAGTTGCAAAATCACCTTGCTCCATTTGATTTATTACCAAAGTTTCAATCAAGGTTTAGTGTTCATCCCAAGAAAACAGCCATGCTGATAGTATTTAAAGATTTATTGAATGTTGTGGACTACAGGGTTTTATCTCTTTTGGTTTTAAGTTGGTGGATGTGGGGAGCATTTCAGATGCACTTGATGCTACGGCGATATTTCGTGGATACAGCCCCTTCCCTTTACTTCCGGTTGATTTGGTTGGTTGAGTTTTTGTTCATGTGTGTATGTAGGAAGGACCTTGTGAGTTATTACAAGATGTTGGAATGCTAGTTTAAATGGAGGTGACAGGGACAATCAGAAAGAGTTAATGATGAAGTCATTACTTAACAACGGTAGGTGAACTTATTGAGTGTGTTATCGAATATATTTCCCCGATATGCCAATCTCATATTGTTTGTTAAAGCTTTTCCTTTTTTTTATAATTAAGATATAATTTACATGGAGTGAAGTACATAACTATTGTGGGCTTAGATCAATGAGTGCATATACTCACGTAACACACCCAAATAAAAATATGGAACAGTTTCATCATCTGAAGAAGCTCCTTCTTGCCTGTTTCCTGTCAGTTTGCTAGGTTCAGTCAATCACTCTTTGTTTTCTCCTATAGCGCAGTTTTGCCTGTTCTTGAATTTCATATAAATAGATTCTTACAGAATTTGCTTTTGTCTGCTTTCTTTTGGCCAATATGTTTTTTAGATTCATCTGTATCACTGTGTGTATTAAATTTATACTTTTTACTGCTGAATAATATTCTATTGTTGTGTACTGTCGAGTCGATTCCAACTCATAACAACCCCACAGGACAGAGTAGAACTGTCATAGTGTTTCCTAGGCTGAATCTTTATGGGAATAAATTGCTAGGTCTTTTCTTCTGTGGAACAGCTGTGGGTTCAAACACATAACTTTTCTTAGCAGCCTAGAGCTAAATTCTTTTGCCCCACCAGGCCTCCTTGAATAGTATTAGTATTCTATTTTATGAGTACACCACAATTTCTTTCTCAAGTCTCCTGTTGATGGATATATATTTGACTTGTTTCAGATTTTTGACTAATATGAATAAGGCTGCTATAAATATCCTTATATAAAACTTTTGTGGATTTATATTTTCATTTCTCTTGAATAAAACCTAAGAATGAAGTTGCTGAATAAAAGACAAAATTCATGTGTAAATTTATATTATTTATGTAGTCTCTGGTTACCTAGTGCTGCCCTGAGAAGAATATACCACCAATGGGATGGCTTGAACAAACAGGAGTTTACTCTTTTACAATTTGGAGGCTTTAAGTCTGAGTTCAAAGTGCTGGGCTCTAGGGGCTGGGTGGAAGCCCCTCAACCTTGGGCTTCAGCTCTGCCTCCTGCTCCCAGCCCACTGAAGCTAGAGGCTTTTCTTCACTCAGACAGCTGCTGGCTGCTGAGACTGACAGGCCCAAGGTTGACAAGTAAAAAGGCACA
>NW_006921895.1:2482438-2491716 GCF_000298275.1 Orycteropus afer afer
GGGGAATGGTCCCAACAGCTTTGGGAATGCTCTGTAGCTTATGTCACTCTTGACCCCTGCATGTAGCTGAGTTGTTGTTCAGCAGCCTGCCATACAGTTGCCCAGGCACTCAACCAGGCCCAGCCAAGTTTCCATACAAACTTAACTACCACAGTTTAGAATTGCTTAAGGTTATGTGATTAAATGTAATAGATTTCTATAAACCGCTCCTAAAATTCAGGGTGCATTCTACCTATACATATTTTTCCAACCATTTCTACCTAGATGTTGTTATTATGTGCCGTCAAGTGGGACCCAACTCATAGTGACCCCTCCTTGGGTTTCTGAGGTAGTATCACTACGGAAGTAGATTGCCCCATCTTCCTTCCGAGGAGTGGCTGCTGGGTTTGAACCACCAGTCTTCTGGTTAGCAGTCAAGTGCTTAGGCACTATGCTATCAGAGCTCCTTTCTACCTGTTGTTGTTGTTGTTATGTGCCGTCGAGTCAGCCCCGACTCATAGCGACCCCTCCTTGGATTTCCGAGGTAGTATCACTACGGAAGTAGAATTGCCCAACCTTCCTTCCGAGGAGTGGCTGGTGGGTTTGAACCGCCAGCCTTCTGGTTAGCAGTCAAGTGCTTTAGCCACTATGCTACCAGAGCTCCTTCCTTTCTACCTAGATATGACTTATTTTTCAGGGATACAAAGTATACCTTATTTGCTTTATAGTCATGTGGGGGTATGATGGAAAGGACATTTTGTGGAGCATATTCAGCTGGGGATGTTCCCAAATTCAAAGTACCCTCTTGAGCAGAAAGGAGTCAGTGACATCAATTAATAATTATTTTGCTACCTGATTGCTTGTTGTTTTACCGTGGAAAGAAGGGCACTCTTGGGACCAGCTTTTAATAAACTGGAAGAAATGATGTCTTCATGTGTGTGAAGGAGTGTAGGTTAGATCTTCTGAAAGACAAAAAATGAAAACTCAAAAAGGTTTTTGGAGGAGCAACTAAGAATGGATTCAGGATCGTAGAGTAGTCAATCATAGCAGCATTTCAAGAGCTATATAAAATTCTCATTCATTTAATTTGGTTTCTTGTTTCCTGGATATGTTTTCTCTGCAGTAGAATTTAACAAGTAAGTAAGCTGATAGATGGGATTTAGTTCTTCTGGTGAATTGATATTCCTTTCTGTGGTCCACCTAGGGGGGTAGAAAGGTATTCTATGGAGCAGAATTGATTACAACAGAAGGGGAGTCAGGTATGGAAATCATCCTGTGTGGCCCTGGAATTCATAGTTGGGAGGCTGGTGGGATAGATTCCTCTTCAGTTGCTGAAGTCTCAGTCTAGGAACTAAAAACTCTCATCTATTACTATGAACTGACCAACTTCTAACCTGGTATTTGGTTCCATTGGTCTGTGCAGCTGTTGTTCTCATTGTTGTGTCAATATGTGGCCTTGACAAGTGTACATAATGTTAGGTTTTGGCAGGTTCCCTCAGGCAGTTTTGCTTGGTGAGTATAATGCTAGAGTTTTCTGCTGTATCCAGGCAAAGGTGAATTAACTCCTCAATTAAATATTTGGATTTCAACCTAGAATCTCTTCTTTCTCATGAATTTCCTGCGGAAGATTGCCTAATTTGATGACATGGGAATTTTGTTACTTACTCCCAAGCTGTTGTTGGTAATTCAACATGATTCAAGTGTCTGGGGATCATCTTCAAATAGATTGGCCCTTGGTGTTCCCTTGTTATGGGATGCTTGAAGGGATGTCTATCTCCTGAGCCTCTCACTTGAACCTAGTATCATTTATGAAATACTTCCAGAGTGAGAATGCAATCTCACCAGAAACATTTGGACAATTAATTAATGTCTTACTTGTTTAAGGGCTATATAGGGCTATACTTCTTCACTGGTTGGATTGTTAGATTGTGGCATGTACCAAATACACAGTACTCAAAGGAAAGGCCCACATATTCTGAAAAAGGATTAGCTGTCAAGCCTTTCCTCCTCTTTACTGGTAGGGATTGTGGGTTTAAAATTCAATATTCGTTCCTAAGTTTCTTCATTATTTTCTTCTTTTTATTTATTTTTTAATGCCAAGTATTTAATTCAATATATTTGCACAATCTTTCATCACCATATTTCCCTAGTCACCCAATGAGAATGGAAGCAGCGGCCAATTTAATTTGTTCACAGTATAATCCCAGATTCCTTTGAGTAAGAGCTTTTAGCAGTGTAGCCCCCTAATTGGGGAATTTGCTACCAGTTTCTCACCACAGGGCCCTGCCTGTCTCTGCTTAAATGAACTAAAGTGTTCTGGGTTAACTGGAGTGTTGGGAACCTAGGGTGAGGGTGAAAAAGGCACACAGAAATGTTTATTGTTCAGAGCCCAGGATTTCCCCTGGACAGAAGAGTACAGATTCACACGTATTTTACTCCTGTTTCTGTTTCAGGAGGAAGGAAAATAAGAGTAACCATAGTAAAAGCCAGGAAAACATTTGAGGAGAGGCACAGAGGAAAAAAAAAGAGGGAAAAATAGAGGAGAAAGCAAAGATCTTGGAAAGCTAAGAAAGAATGCATCAAACTATTCTCTCACATCCTTTCCTCCTACTTCTCTGTAACTGTTGTGAATTTAGTAGCTTTCTTAATTCAGTGATACTCATATATGTCACAGGGCAGTTCTCTTTTCTGAAATATTTATCTGCCTTGTGTTGGGCTTCATGAAACATGCACTGTAGGCTTGGAAACTGATACGTGTTACTTTCCCTTGCTTTCCTGGGAGACTCCCCTTCACACGTCCTGCCCATCCCCATGGCTGTCACAGCCTTATCCTGAGTCCAGGACAGCTAGCACAACTTATCTCTAAAACCATCTGTTATATATTTGTGTTCCCCAAAAATGTGCTGTAAATTCTGGCCCCTATACCAATGGTTGTAACCCAGTTGGGAATGGGTTTCTTTGTTATTTCAGGAGGCCATGTCAGTGTAGGGTATGTTTTAAGCCAGTTACCACTGAGAGAGGTGGTAGAAGATAGATGCCGTGTGAAGATCACCACAGAGCCAGGGAACAGAAGCTGAAAAGAGACAAAGACCTTCCCCAAGAGCCAACTGAGAGAAAGCCTTCCCCTAGAGCTGGATCCTTAATTCAGACTCCTAGCCTCCTAAACCGAGAAACTAAAGTTCTATTTCTTAAAGCCAATTATTTATGGTGTTTTTGTTATAGAAGAGCTAGGTAACTAAGAAACCATCTCACCTTTAAATTTTTAGGATGTTCTAAAACACAGGAGCTCTGGTAGCACTGTGGTTAAAACATTGGGCTACTAATCAAAAGATTAGTGGTTTGAAACCAGCAGCCTCTCTGTGGGAGAAAGATGAGGCAGTCTACTTCCATTAAAATTTACAGCCTTGAAAATCTTATGGGGCAGTTCTACTTAGTCCTATTGGTTCGTTATGAGTTAGAATCAACTCAATGGCAGTTTGTTTTTTTTTTCCCTAAGATCAAGCATTTTTCCTTTGTTACTTAGTCATTTAATTTATTAACTTGAAGAGAGAGCAGTTATAAGAATTCCGGTAAAAAAAAAAAAAAAAGAAAAAGAAACAGTGGTGGAATGGTGAACAGATTTACGAATATGATTTCATCATAAACTTCTCTGTGGGAGTTGGAGATCCTTGCCCATTGCTGTACAATGTGGCTATATAAAGACTCATTGGAAATAGACGTCATAGCAGAAGGTGTGAGATATTTTGTGAATCTGAAGGCTTCTGACAACTTGTGCCGGGGACAAAAAATAACATGACAGGCAAAGATAACAACTTTTTTTTTTTTTCATGTTTGTAGTATTTAGTATTTATTTATTTATTTAAAAAATTTTAGTGTGTTTTGGGTGCAAATTTACAAAGCAAATTTGTTTTACATTCAACAGCTCATGCATATTTGATTTCACACCCCGATTACCATTCCCAACCATAGCAAACTCTCCTCCCCTCCCATCCCTCTGACTAGCCCCTCCCTGTGCCCTTCCTAACTATGCATTCCTGTCTGTCCAGCCTTCCCTCTGTGTCAATCCTGCCTCTCTCTCTCAATGTGCCTCAAGGCTGTTTGCTCTAAGGGGTTCATCTCCCTAGAGTAGGTGGGTGCATCACCCTGGGGTAGGTGTTTTGCATGTAGGCCTTTCTGCTGTTGGGCTGAGAGCCAATCCAGGGGAGTGAGTCCATTTCTAGGCCTGAAGGGTAACCCGGAGCCATAATCTCTGGGGTTCCACCAGTCTCTATCTGACCAGTAATTCTGGTCATTTTTGTATTTGAATTTTGTTCCACATTTTTCCTTCCACTCTATCCAGGATCTCCAGTTTTGATCCCTTTTGGAGTTTTGGCACTGGTAGCTAGGCTTTATCTAGTTCTTCTGGTCTCAGGGTCATGAAGGCTCAGGTCATTATGGTCCATCTTATTCTTGGACTAATTGATTCCAGATGCCTTTGATTTTCTTCACTCTTCTTTGATTCAGATGTGAGGAGACCAATAGTTGCATCTTAGATGGCTGCTCAAAAGCTGTTAAGACCCCAGTTGCTACTCACTAAAGTAGGTTGTAGAACAAGATTTTTATTTACTATGTCTTGCCAATTGAGCATGATATCCCCCAAGACTATGGTCCTGAGTCGGCAGGCCTGTGATTCTCTCTCAAAGAGTTTGGTTTTCTGTGAGAAGTTACTCCAACTTTGTGTTCTGTTGCTTCTGTAATATATGTAGCTAATTTTGTAGTACAAGTGCATATGTAAGATTATCTTCATCCAAATCTATTCTTTGTTGAGGGTATATTCCTGTTCACCTACCCACACCTGACCTTTTCACCTGTCTATGTATTTGTCTGTAGCCTGGTGTTTGGTGTCGATGGTAATGCAGTATTGTGCATATACTAGTCCTTGTCTCTGTTGTCCATATCTTATGCATTTGTTTCAGTGTCCTTCCTTTCCCCAGTGTCATCATGCTGGTCAAAGATTCTTTCCATACCATCTCTCCCCTCACCCAAATCAACATGTTACCCCCAACTAATCCAAAATTTCCCCTCCTCTTCCGTCCCATCCCCAGTAAGCAACAAAGTGAATTTCCTTCTCTAAGTAACTCTCCTTGACTTTTTACAAAAATGGGCTTTTACAATATTTGTCCTTCTGTGATTGACTTATTTCACTCAATGACCTCCATATTCATCCACGTTATCAGATGATTTGTGTATTCTTCATTAGTCTTTAATGTTGCATAGTATTCCATTGTGTGAATGTACCACAGTTTGGTTATCCATTCATCTGTTGATGGGCATGTAGGTTGTTTCGATCTCCTTGCTGTAGTGAATTGTGTTGCAATGGACATGGGTGTGCATAGTCTGTTTGTGTCCTGTCTCTCACCTCTTTAGGATATATTCCTAGTAATGGGGTTGCTGGTTCAAATGGTATTTCTATTTTCAGTTTTTAAGGAAACGCCACACCATTTTTCATAATGGTTATACCATTTTGCAGTCCCATTAGCAGTGTGTGAGAGTTCCAATCTCTCCACAACCTCACCAGCATTTGTTATTTCCTGTCTAGTTGAACTTTGCTATTATTGCTGGGGTGAGATGATACCTCAGTGTTGTTTTGATTTCCATCTCTCTGATGGCTAATGATCATGTGTTTCCTCATGTGTTTGTTAGCTGGCAGTATATCTTCTTTAGTGAAGTGTCTGTACATGTCCCTTGACCATTTTTGAATTGAGTTGTTTGTCTTTTTGGTGTTGAGGTATTGAAGTTTTCTATAAATGTCATAGCCTAATATTTTTTCCCCTATCTGTAGGTTCTCTTTTCACCCTTTTGGAGAAGTCTTTTGATGAGCATAAGAATTTAATTTTTAAAAGATCCCTATCATCTAGCTTCTCTACCACTGCCTATGCATTTTGGGTTATGTTTGATAGTCTATTTATGCCATAAACTAGGGCCCTTGTATTTACCCCTATTTTATCTTTGATGCACTTCATAGTTTTGGGTTTGACATTTAAGTCTTTGATCCAACTTGAGTTTGTTTTTGAGTATGGGATAAGGTTTGTTGTTGTTGTAATGAACGTGGAATTGGACCCGACTCATAGCGACCCCTCCTTGGGTTTCTGAGGTGGTATCACTACGGAAGTAGATTGCCCCATCTTCCTTCCGAGGAGTAGCTGGTGGGTTTGAACCACCAGCCTTCTGATTAGCAGTCAAGTGCCTTAGGCACTATGCTACGAGAGCTCCCTGGGGTAAGGTTTAGGTCTTGTTTAATTTTTCTGCAATTGGATATCCAATTTTGTCAGCACCATTTGTTAAAGAGGCTATCTCTTCTCCATTTAATGAGTTTTGGTCTTTTGTCAAAGGTCAGCTGTCCATAGATGGATGGATCCATTTCTGGATTTTCAATTCTGTTCCATTGGTCTGTCTATCATTGTAACAATAACACGCTGTTTTAACTACTGGCTCTATAGTAGGTTTTGAGATCTGGGAGTGTGAGACCTCCTACTTGTTTTTCTTCTTCAGCAGTGTTTTGCTTATCCAAGGTCTCTTTCCTTTCCATATGAAATTAGTGATTGGTTTTTCCATGTCCTTAAAAAGTGTTGATGGAATCTGGATCAGGATCGCATTGAAT
The DNA here is from genome assembly GCF_000298275.1 of Orycteropus afer afer. NCBI lineage: Eukaryota > Metazoa > Chordata > Mammalia > Tubulidentata > Orycteropodidae > Orycteropus > Orycteropus afer. Next base: position 2,489,058 of record NW_006921895.1, read on the forward strand.
GTGTAGATTGCTTTGGGTAATATTGACATTTTCACAATATTTAGTCTTCCTATCCACGAACAAGGCATTTTCTTCCATTTATGTAGATCCTTTGTAGTTTCTTGTAGTAGTGTTTTGTAATTTTCCTTGCGTAGGTCTTTTGTGTGTCTTGTAAAATTTATTTCTAAATGTTTTATCTTTTTGGTAGCTATTGTAAAGGTTGGGCAGTCTACTTCTGTAGTGGTACTGCCTCGGCAACCCAAGGAGGGGTCACTATGAGTCGGGCCTGACTCGACGGCACATAACAACAACAACAACAACAATTTTTAATTTGTTTTGATCTGTATGTCTAAGATTGGTCTTTTGTAGGCAGCATATTGATGCATCTTCTTTTCTTATTCAGTCTGCAACTGTTTTTCTCTTGACGGGTACATTTAGTCCATTCACATTGAGTGTAATTAGTGATAGGTATGAATTTATTGCTGTCATTCTATTGTGGTTTTTTTTTTTTTTTTGTTGTTGTTGTATTATTGGTGATTTCCTTGTTCCAAATATTTTTCTGTGCTGAGCTCATTGTTATCAAGTGTTTCTTCTCTTTTCTTCATTATTATTGGTTTTGTACTTATTAAGCCCATGTATTTTTCTTCTTTTGAGTTTGCTTAGGAGGATTGTTAATTTTCTTTGTGATTACCCTGAAGTAAATTCTTATCTCTCTTAGTTTGGAACAGTATGTTCTATAAAGACATTTTCCTGTCTTTGTCTCCATTTGGAAGTTTTATAATTAAAACTTTTATTCCCTGTATTTGCTTTGTTGCTGGTGTCATCTGCAGATTAATTCCCTTATTTCTCGTTGTACATTCTTTTATGACCTCATTTTGAGCATCTATTTCTGCTTTGGTTTCTAAATGATGATGTCAAGTGTCTTGATTTTAAATTGTTTTCTCTTTTGTGAGTTCTTTATAGGAACAACTCCTTTTAGCATTTGTTCTGGTTACCTAGTGCCACTCTAACAGAAGATACCACAAATGGGATGGCTTGAACAAACAGAAGTTTACTGTTTTAGTTTTGGAGACTTTAAGTCCAGTTCAAAGTTCCAGGCTCTAGGAGCTGGGTGAAAGCCCCTCAACCTTGGGCTTCAGGTCTGCCTCCTGCTCCCAATCCACTGAAGCTAGAGGCTTTTCTTTACTCAGTTGCTGGCTGCTGAGACTGACAAGCTCAAAGTTGACAAGTAATAAGGCACAGTCCCAATATTACCAAATCACATGGTAGGCCATTAATTCAAGTCCATTAAAAGCCACAAGAGCAGCAGTGTGTGGTAGGCTGTTGAACAATGACTCACCTACATGCAGGGTTCAAGCGTGCCATAAGCTAGAGACCATTCCCAAAGCTGTTTCTTATATATGGTAAGCAGACCACATCACTAAAGCTACTCAGCTGCTCCAATAGACTCCACCATGAAGTTAATTACCAATCTTACCATGGGGAATAACTACATCCAGCTGGCCAGCCACTCAACCAGGCCTAGCCAAGTTGACACACACTTAACTACCACGACATTTCCTGTAGGGTTAGTCCAGTTTTCACAAATTCCCTTAATTTCTGTTTTTCTAAAAATGTCTTGATTTCACCCTCATATTTGAGGGACAATTTGCCTGGATATAATTCTTAGTTGGAAGTTCTTTTCCTTCAAGGTTTTATATATGCCATCCCATTGCCTTCTTTCCTGCATGGTTTCTGCTGAGAAATCAGAAATTAGTCTTATTGGTTGTCCATTGGAGGTGCCATTTAGTTTTTCCTGAGCTACTTCCAAGATTTCTTTCTTTGTCTTTGGTTTTAGATAGTTTGATTATGATATATCTTGGTGACTTTTTCTTGGGATCTATTCTGTATGGGGTTCATTGAGCTTCTTCCTTCGTGATATGGAAGATATTTTCTGTTAGCAAGTCTTCAACAATTTTCTCATTTTTTTCCCCTCCCCTTGTTCTTGTATTCCAGTCCATGCATATGTTATTTCTTTTCATGTCAACCCATATAACTCTTAGGTTCTCTTCACTTCTCTTAAATTTTTTGTTCTGAGTTTTCTTCCTACAGGCCGGCATCAAAGGATTTGTCTTCTAGGTTGGAAATGCATTCTTTAGCCAGTTCTAGTCTACTTTTTTATCCTTCCACTGTGTTTTCTTTTTCTGTAATTTTAGTGTTCATCTTCTGGATTTCTAATTGCTGTTTTTGTGTGAGATCTAATTGTGTATTTATCTTGTTATTTTTTTCTTGAGTGATTTTCTTGAATTTTTCCAAGGTACTATCTATCATCTTATTTTGTCTGTTTGTGGTTTCCTTGACCTCTTGGAATGACATATATATATACCTTTTCAATTCCTTCTCAGATAGTTCTTTTGCTTGTTTTTCTTATATGATAGATAATTCTTTAGCCTGGGCTTTTACTTTTTTAAAAATTTTTATTGTGATTTGGGTGAAAATTTACAGAGCAAATACACTTTCCATACAGCAGTTCACATACACTTTGTCTCATGACATTGACCACAATTTAGCACAATGCAACGCCTCCTTTCCCACTTCCTCCTGATAGTTACCTCTTCCCTGTGTCCATCTCTCCATGCACTCCTACCCCCTGAGCTGTCTCCCTGTGCCTGAGCATCCCTTCTTTCTCTCATGCTTATTC